>NW_020211278.1:2113266-2211749 GCF_003070985.1 Temnothorax curvispinosus | reverse complement strand
TCTCTCTCTCTCTCTCTCTCTCTCTCTCTCTCTCTCTCTCTCAATCACACCTCTGATATCCATTAATGATTCTTATAATAAATTATAAGAACTCACTCAGTATGTGTCGCAATGATCAGAAACAAAATATGTACGAACAATCCACTTCCTCGTGTCTTCCTTCTCGTTCAATTTCCAGTACGCAAGGTAGGTATTTTTGATCGGCTCCGGGGCTTCTTTCTTCTGTAAAAGAAGCTATAATTATATGTAGAAAAAACTTCGCGATCCTTCGCGGTCCGCACAAGAGACGAAATACTTCAACGTGTACCGCCTTCGCGCCTTCTTCTTCTTCGTCTCCTTACCACGGTTCACAACAGATGTCGGTAGAGCTATCTCAAGCGACCAATAAACGCGTTTACATGTGATCAGATGACGAATCACACAAGAGAAACTCGCAACGAGGCTAAACTAGCCAATCAAACTCAACCGCGCGCACAAGGCAGCTATTTGAAGCGCCACGTGAAACTTAACTTACTTTAACGCGTAAAGGGCCTCCGCACAAGCTTTTCCGTAAACGCATTACGTGACATTAAGTATACTTTACAGTTCTGATTTTCTTGTGCGTTGACCCAAGTTTAAGGTTACGTTGACTCATTGTCAGTATTGGCTTTACAATTGGCTCAGTGCTGTACCAGAACTGGTCCGTTTTCGAAGGTGGCGCCGGCGAAAGCAACACGCCGCGAGTCTAGAATTTATTTAAAAACAGTTTGATGACTATAATCATTAAAGTTTCAATATAAAATATTGATTTTTACAAAGTTATTGAATAAAATGGATGCCCGTACCATTTTTTTCTATACGTTATTTTAATTAATTATTATTGGTATGGATATTATACACTATATATTACTGTCAGTATTAGCAAATTTTACTGGAAATTTTTTTAAGTCGGCTCGCGGCGTGTTGCTTTCGCCGGCGACACCTCTGGAGATGGAAAACTTAAGTCCTTTAGTTTGCTAGTACTACGCCAGTACTGGACCGATTGTAAAACTCTATATATGAGTAGTCAATACTTTGAACTCAGCCCGTAGGATGTCAGTATTCTGCCAACGCTTGACATAGCTGTATGATATTACGGGTTTGCCATCATAAACTCAATTTCTATTAAGCCAGAATTACGCCAATACTGGGCCAAGACTTGTATGCCAGTGCTGGTATTTTGACATAGGCGCAGTACTGAAACTGAAGTGTAACCAGTACCGTGCCTGTACGGGTCAACCAACTGTGGCAAGCCATTACAGGTGTAGTACTGCGCCCGTTGTAAGTAATGGCTTAAGTCAGAAATTTCCGATTGGGGTACGTAGGCGAAGAAAAAGAGGTAGACCGAGACGAAAGAACGAGCGCGCGTGGAGTGATTTGCAAGTCAAACCTATCTACCTACCTACCTGTCTCACCCGTTCGCTCGCTCGTGAGAGGGAGAGAGAGAGAGAAAAAAAAGACCAAGAGAGGAAAACTCGACGCGGTTCGCGATTCGTGTTTTCTAACGAGTCGAAGACCTTCGCGATGAAAGAAGAGAAGATCGCTACAAAAATTATTCCCATCCGATGTAATTAAGGAAAGAGAGGAGAGAGAAAGAAAGGTTAGCTCAGAATCTTCCAACTCTTTTCGAGTATCGAGCACCTGGGAATTTTCAGCCCGGCTTGTCAAATCGTCGTGACAGTAATCGTGTTTGTGCTCCAAATCGACACGATGTTTCCTCTTGGGAAACGACCGGAGCGCGGTGGTAGGGTGAGCGAGTAAATCGGAGCGAGTAGTCGCGACGATAAGTTGGGATTCCTCGAGACAGGCGATCCCTCGATGAGTTCTCTCTTTAGTCTCTAGGTCGTATTTAGAAACGGCGCTCCTCCTTTCCGTTAATGGCACTCCCGGCTCTTCTTCACCCTCATCGGCCTTTGTGCCCTATGCGATTTTATCCGTCGACCCCGGTCTCCTTCTTAACACTTCGTACACGATCTTCTCCTTTTCCCTCTATTTTTCTTTCTCTCTCCTTCGTTTATTCATTCCCTCCGCTTCTTTCTTCTCTGTATTTCTCCGCGTTGGCACGGCGGCTCGCGTCAAAGAGCGTTCGCGAGGGACGAAGGGGGGAGGGAAAGAAACTGGAGTCAAACCGGTTCTTAAATGGGCACCGTAATTATTTCCTCCCTGACTCGACAAAGAAAAAAAAGAGACGGAAAAGGATCTGGAAGAAATGTGGCTGTGGAACTCACAAACGATATGTGTTCGAAGTTGACTCTGAAACGAGATGCGTGCGAGACGCGTGACGGTGTCCCGTTCACGCTATTACTTTCTTAAAAACAAAAGTCATGTGAATCGTGAGTCCGATCTAGAATATCTAGATCGTACAAGAAAATCCGACATGCGTACATATGAATAAAGTCATATTTTTTTGTAAGGAAGAAAAATTACAGGGATATTTAATGTATGAATATTAAATTTCTTTTGATATCTTAAAAGGAATATTTAAAACTTTATCCGATATTTATGAAAATGAAAGGTATTTTACTGACAAAATTGCAATAATTGCAATAATTACTTAAATATATTGCAAATAAAAAAATTGGAAGTTACGAAGGTAAACAATACTTCATGTGTTTTATATATATGTACGTCTTTTATTTATTTTCTTTACAAATTCGTTACAATGTTTCTTCTACAATAAAAATATTTTTTCTATTATAATTCTCTCACAAGATATATATTCTAGATACTTTTATCTATTTAACATTGTAGTCGCATTAATGAATAATCACTTTGTGATTAAGACGTCTTTGCGGTGATCCTTGTCCGACAACGATCGAACACGAACGCGAGTCGATAGAGAAGTGTTATTTTCTCAGCTATCTTCGTTTATTATATCTGCTTTGCGCGGATAAACGCATACGCGGAAAAAGAGAAACACAAAATCGTGCTTCAAGCCATCGACATGCATTAATGGCACGTCTTGCGTAAATCTCGCAACGTTCTGTGCTGTTTGCCCACTCCGGGGAAATCGAGATGATTTGTTGTTCTTCACGAATAGCTGCTAGGTATACACGTTGGAAGATATCAACCAGATTACAGTACATATTTCCAGAAAGCTTGACCTGAAAAGACAGAAAAGACTTCAGCAAAATCCATTTTAAAATTTAATGTGATATGATACTTAACCAGAAAGAAGAATATCAAGAAAAAATCGAATATCAAGGAAAAATTCTTGAATAGAAAAAGATACTCTAATATTAAGATATAAATTATAAAAAATTAAGTATGTTAACTAATAAATTTATTATTCAGTCTTATACAGAATTACATATAGGAAACATTTTATAAAAATATAAATGTAATAGTAGAGGAATGAGGGCGAGCTCCTGTTCTCCTTTAAGTCAAGTCCTTATCATCTTTCCACTTTGACGTATGTCTTATGGGGCAGTTCATGGAACGGGCAATGGAAGGACATGCCCTCTGTCTGGCGTACACGTGCGGGAAACATGATCGCCTCCGGCGTATCCTGGTCTCGCATGTCCTTCCTCATAGGGACGCAGGACTGTGAAGGCAATAATCTCGAGAGTTTGCGTAATCATCGGCGAAGCGCACCGAACAGGATACGTGTCCGCAGAAACGCACGTTCAAACGCTATGTTTAACGCGTATACCTTCGCGTAAACACGATATTATTCACCAGGTCGTATCTCTCGTTTACACGACAACGTTTCATTAAGAAATAGTCACGGGTATTTCCGTTGCAGAAGATGTGAGCGACCGTTTGAGAGCGGGCTAATTACGCCGAAAGATAATTTACCGGCATAATTCCACGCGTCAAAACCGTCTCGACATTTATCCGAAGATCGGAAAATTTAATTTAAATGCCATCTCATTTAAGACGAATTAATGTACGCCGGAGTGAGATTAATTCCGACTTCTCGATATAGATAAATAGATATCGTTGACGAATCGTTTTAATGTATTCCAGGCATATCTCGCGTGTGGGACGATAAAAATAAACACGATCGCGGTGTGTTCTCTCGCGCGATCGATGCGATTCGAGCGTGTCGTCGACGTGCTTCCCGCAAAAATAGATAATTAATCATGGGTCGACCTCGTTTCGTTCCCGTCGCGTAGTCATTCCTGTGTCTCATTTTCGACGTCTCTCCAACGTCGATCGTTGACAGTGATGTTTATGTCACTGTAGATCACGAGAGATTCGTCAAACAATCGATTCCGTGCTTGCATATTCACTCGAATGCAGACACGACTGCGCGTCCAAATCACCGAAATTTCGAAAAAAATATTTGCGATACGTGAATCTCTAACCGGCTCGCGGGATTTTAACGGTTATATAAAGATGGCAATCGCGGGCTTGATTTAGTGATGTGTTTCTAAATGCACTTGGCACGTGTAATGGTTCGTTTATTTTCTTCTCAATTTAACCGTCTCGAATCGGACCGCTCGGTACGGTTCTTAACAGTGAGAGTGCAGTGACTCACGGCTGAGAAAGCATATACAGAGTGCTCGAAAGCTAACATCTTTTATATTAGATATCGACGTTGATTATTGCAACGGAGTAAAGAGTGCTTTTGTATTCTTTAACCGCAAGTTAGATTATCGAAACATTCAACGTTCGGAAGTTGCATAGAGGCAATGGAGCAAACTACGATTAAAGAGAACTGACTTTCTCGAATTGATGGAAATGGAGATTGATTGAAATAGGACGTTTTGTATATTTATTATATACGCTCCAACAACACCGATTCTATCGATCCTACCTTTGAACTTTTGTTTGGTGAACTTCAGACTGAAATATTTGCGAGAGTATTGCTGCGCTCTCTCTACCCCCGTCCCTCGAAAACGGAGTCCGTGACTTCGCTCTTCACCCACGGCGAAGTCTCGATGGCTCACGTGCCGCACGCGCAGATACACATAACCGTGTATCACGGAAAAACATAATTACATCCTCGGCAAATCGGCCAAGCCGATCGAACCCTATCCGCTCCGTCTCACATGCAGAGTACATCCGCGCGGTGGTATTATATTCAAGATCGATTCGAATCTCACTGCATTAACTCTTGCCCCCCTCTTTCTCTTCTACCGAGTGTGATCCAGATCGCGCGCATGGATCTCATGGTAAAGTCACGCGATCGTAATGCGGTGCCATTAACCCAGAATTCCCCGAGCCACGAGAACATAGGAGGAGGAAGAAGAAGAAGAAGTTCTCTTTCTCCCTCACCACCATACGGATTCCCTCTCCCCTCGTGCCGCGACGTGCTTCTCTGTGGATGGAATTTCAGGACGGAACGAGTGAGTTAACCTTGACGAGGTATGCCAGCTCCGCTGACCAGGGACCAGGGTCTAGAATTACCACTCGACCGGGTCGATCTGAGAGAGCGGGATCGAAAGAGGGGACGGTCGACTCCTCGGAGACACCTAAGGGTCGGATCTCGCCTCCCTCGTTTTCCTCGTCTCATCGACATGCTTTTCTACATCATCAAAATCGGATAATTGAGCCTCCGGAGTCTCTTTGAGTCATCCTCTTCATGCGCACGCTTCGTTATCTCTTCCGACGTATGAATTTGCCAATATTGTCCATACGCGTCTCGGAAATTATTAGTGAAATTGCTTTGGCAATTTTAGGTACGATAGAATTTGTAAGAGATCTCTAATTAAGTCCTCTAATCTGTATGGTTTTATTTAATTATTTTTGCGGTGGATAAATAATTTTTTTTGCCATTCAAAACTAATGTGATGTAAAATTAAAAGTTCTGTTTTGTACATTTAACATCGATATTAAAACATTATGAATCGTTATAATAAAATCTAAAATATAATTTTAAAGTCTCTATTTTTATATTTTTGCACTTGGTTTTAAAATGCTACGTTACTATTGAAAACTCTAAGAGAGAGACCTTATACTCTTTATAGTTTTGTAGAACAGGTGGAGGTAATTCCGAGAGACGAGCTCGTAATTTCGTGCAACACTCGAACAATGAACGATCGTAAAAAGAAAAACAGAAAAAGGGAACAAGATGCAAACCGAATCATCCCGTTTCCCGGGGTTTAACGCACTCTCGGAATGAGAGTGAGAGAGAAGTTCCCTGTCGGCGGCGGAAAATAACAGAGAAGCACAGGTCGATTTTTTTTTTTCGGACATGCGGTCGTTAAAACTGCCCACGGACGACGAATCACGGCCCTAGCCGTCGCCGCAGGTAACGCCTGGACCTCATCCTCTTTCCCTAACTCAACAATGTATCCCGAATCGCCTCCAATCGAGAGAGAGAGAGAGAGAGAAAGATCCGCGGCCGGACGCCGCCGGTCGCCGCTTGTCGACCGACCGCTCCGGAATCACGATCGGTCGGATCGCGGGCGGTCGGAATCCGGCCGTGTTGGAGAAACAAAAATTCTTAAGGGTCCGGACCGAATTCGGTGCCAGGACCGCGGCCAATTCGGCGAAAACGGGGCTCGCGGACGCCGCCCGCCCTCGTGAAACCGGTTTTACGTGCCGGCCAGTTTGCGCGATGAAACACGAGGACGGTGATCAGGGGGCTCCCTAGGTATCTCGAGTTGTGTACCTGCGCGAGGACGAATAGCGAAGCGAGAGAGGGTAGAGGGTCTTGCCCTACACCGGAGTCACGAAGCGTGGCCCCCGCCGCCGTGCGCCGCCATGAAATCGCTTTTGCGGAACCTAAGCCCCTCCCCCCCCCCCCGAAAGAAGGGCCGAGAAGGGCCCAGGCCATTACTACTCGTTCGCCGTCCGACTCGCAGGTCGAAGGGTGCATGCCTCCACGGTTCATCGAAACTCTCTCACAGGGCGCACCGGCAGAAAACGAGACAAGGCCGATTGGCCGATCCGGCACGCAACAACCCGACGCGACGGCGACGTGTGCACGCGCGTGATGAGGAGAAGCGCGAATGCGTGACTCGCCGAATCGTGTCTCACGCATTCTCTTTTCTTTTATCTTGCGACAGTACCCTGGCGTAAGTGTCTACAAGGAAGAGAGTGTCGACTTTCGCCCGCATATCTAAATAAAAAAATTAAAAATCATATTAACGCTCAGGTGTTGCGCCAATAATATTGCAACATCGTTACGCAATTTAGGAGCGATTCGCCCGACATTAATTGGTTGCCTGCAATGCCGGATTACTATGCCCGCGATTAATGGAAAAGCGTTGCCCGCCACGGCCATTATACGCCACGTATAGGGATTGTCGCGTGTTAACGTCGATTCCTGAAAAGCATGATAACAGATACCGCTCCATCTGACCACCCACGTTATGGGCAAACGAGCGTATCCCGTTGCGACCGCGGCTCGTAAAGCTCACGGTATCGGTTACAGCGTTACAGCGTTACAAGGTGTTCGATGCGGCATCCGATGTCGCAAAACTGAACACACGGTGACCGTCCGATGCGATTCAATTAGTAGTGCGCCAATCAGAGAGGATTCCGTTGTCTCCGTTGCATCTGGCTCGATTACGTTTTGCATCCAGCAGTAATGTATGCGCATTACGGCATTATGCAGGGACAGTATCTGCGTATTCCGTATTTCGTATTCGTGTGTATTCCAAATCTTTTCTTGCAGCGCCTTTATTAGTTGCCGTTTGACAACCACATACGATAGGGAAATACTATTGATTTTCAGGTTAATAAATCGAGAATTGTATATAGAAGATACTTCGGAGAACGCTGAGGGAATGTTGGGAATATATTTAATAAATTATGTAAACGTGAAAACACACACACGATAATGTCGTTTAACAATCGTGTGTTATTATTATGATTCAACATTAACTTATCCGCAGTATTACAAAAATCTATTTATTATTCTCTTTTATATGCTTTATCGCTAAGGTATCTAACACATTTAAATTCATTATTCAGATCATATATTTGTTATTTTTCTCTGTTTTGTTATGATGATTTGTATATTGCAAGAATTTCGTCTCTCCTTCAGCTGCTTTCGGATGTCATAGTTTCCAAACAAAGATTTTTAGTAACTAGAATTTAACAACCAACTCCGTCAAAATAACGGATTTCCAATTTCATGTTTTAAATTGTAAAAATTATTAACGTGCTCTTGCTGAAATTTATGTTGACTTTTATCGAGATAAAAAAAATGATTATAGGTATAGGCTAATTTATTTTCCATCAACTACTCTACTTTCGAAGTTCTGCATATATAGAATGTCTACATATACCAAAGCAACGCTTTTTTTTCTAGTGGTCTGGTGATAATTAGCTGTTGATACCTCGGTTGATACGAAGAGTATAATTATGTAGCTGTATAGATATATATATATATGAAAAGCATAATAAAATATCTCTTAGCTTCCATTAGAAGTACAAGGCCAATGTTTGTCTATAAAAAACATTAGTGGCAGCTAATGAAACGGTATATCATTATCGATCGCCGATCTCGCGCTCGCGCTACATGCTGCGCAGAATCGCGATTGTGCGCGACTCTCGAGTCTCGTGCACCGCGATCACCGCACGGCCGCTCAGTTTCCTTCTGTGATTCCCGCGAGACACAGTCCTTTCCCCCCTTCCTCGCGTCGCCATTAACGCGATCGAAGAAAGCGAGAAAGCGTCGCTTCGTTTAACTCAATCCGACTCGAGTTCCTCGCTCGTCTTCGCAACTCAGGGGTATATACGTGCCGCATTCTCTCTTTCCCCCCTCCCCCCCCCCGCTTCGGAAATCCAATTAATCCGGAAAGCCGAGAAACCGGTTTAATGAAAACGCAGTCGTTTCGCACGACGCGACAAGTGTCGGAATTCCAGCCGGACTGGCGAATCGCGAGTCACGTGTCGTTGTCATTCGTTGATAGAGCCGTTGTTTGTTCATTAGCTGGCCTGCGTTCGTGTTAAAAGTCGACGCTGACAGTGTCCGCCAACGGCTTTAATTGCGAGCGAAGGAGACGAACGAGCCAGAAGCGGGCTTTCGACTCGAGTCTCCTCCCTCGATAAAGACTTGGCGATTTTTTGCGATCAGTCGGCGGCGGACGAAGGAAGATCGGGCCGCGGCGCGGCGGCGGCTGGCCGCGCTTCGGCTGCGCTCGTGCCGTCTCGTGCGTCATCGGGCGAGTTCGCGGGCGTTCGTGGTCGCGCGCTGATAACTGCCGGCCCGACCGCGGCCGCACGAGCGTTACGAGTATTACCTTGCAAATCGGAGTGATCGCGACGCGTCCGCGCTCCGATCCCGGGATTAACGGCGGTTCCCTGGTAATCGCGTTCGTCGTGCCTCCGTGGCCGAGTGCCTCCCCGAGTCGGTCTCTCTCTCGTCGAAAACGCGAGTGTTTCGAGTGCCCGCGGCCCACGGTCTCCGGCCGATTCGCGAACGATTGTGACGAGTTGATGTGGCGGGTGGCGGTAGTGGCGACAGCAACCGGACAGCAGTTCTCTCATCGGTTTTTTTTTTGTTTTCTGTGACGTGGTGATTACATCGACCGAAACGGATTACAACGTCCGGCGCCGACGAGGAGGCATCAGCGCGCCACGTTCGTCGCAGGTAACACCCTCGCTCTTAATACCCCCGCGATCCGATTAAATCGCCGGGTACTTACGGTGTTCGAAGCGGCTTCTGCGTTCCGCGAAAAAAAGTATGGCGGGGGCGCGCGGCGTAAGCCGCAAGGTCACGGCGCGCGCGGAAAAGCGAGAAGCGGAAGAAGGATCACGCGACGTATCGGGGATTATTAGCAGATATACGGGTTACGTAAGAGCGATTCTTTATTCCATAATACGCGCGTTTCTGCCGCCCGTTAATTGCGCAAGATGGATTTGCGAGATATTTAATAAATATCTCGCAACGCGGCGTTTTTTTCCCCTGAATTTGATTACGCGAATTTACCGCGCTTTGATGTATATCGGATGTCTTATTTACATACGATCGCTTAAAACGAATGACGTAAGCTCAGCAGAGTTGAGGATTTGAATGAATTTGAAAGACAAAGTTGGTGAAAATTTGCGATTATAAATTACGCACGCAGAACTTTAGAAAAAGTCTTTTATATTTTAGGAGAAATTTATGTGTATTTAAATATTACCCTATATATCTCAATTTTTTCAACATTTCAACGCTGTTGTTTACGAGGTAAGATTGTAAGATCTTGAATAAATTAAATCATTGCATTTTCAAGGCAATAATTATAGTAATTAGTAAAATTGTGAGAATAAAATTATTATTGAATATGAAATTAATAATTATATTAGCGAAGAGAGGGAGCAATAGAATTTTTCCCAACGAAGAGATTCTTAGCTGTTAGGTTTTAGTTATTGGATTAAGTATCGCAACTCTGAAAGTGTCAATAGGTATCGTTTCCTCAAAAGCATACGCAAAAGTATTTTCTTTTATTAAATCTTCCTCACGGTAATGTTATTGACAGCGCGTTTTTTCCGAGCCCGCCACGAGTCTGACGTCCAGCAGTAAAATACACTGTGAAAAAAAAACGAGTGAGAGAGAGAGAGGGGGAGAGTGTCACGCTCTCGAAAAGCTAGCACCGCGTCGGACTTTTATTCACGCGGGCACGCTGTTGCGTCGCTGAAAATTAAAACTTTCACGGGGGGGAAAAAGCTCCGGAAGCATGCAGAGAGGAGAGAGTTCTTTTATGAGCGCGCGGCCGTGCTCGCGGTTCGCGGAAAATAAACGACGACAAACCCCATTTCGCGTCGCGGCTGCATTCATCTCCCCCTCCCTCCCGTCTCTTCCATTTGCATCACCCCCGTCCCTCGTCCGTCCGTCCGTCCGTCCGTCGAAAGGGGCGGAATTTATATCACGTATTTCTCTCCGGGCTCCGATATGAAAAGGAATATCGCTCTCGCCTGGCACGATATTCAATCGACTTTCAATTGTTGTCGAATGGAGACCCGTCGAGGTCTCGAATTAAGTGCGCGCGCTCGGTAGGGCACGAAACAAATACAGCCCCGGGGATTTAAAGTGCATCAACCCTCCTCAACGGATGAGGGGGGGTACGGCGAGAGGGGTGCGGAACAGTAGAGAGGGGTACGGTACGGCGGCAACTAGCAGCAGCAGCAGCAGCAGGTGGTAGTGCAACTCACGATTAACAGAGAAGATTGCCTTGGCACGCCGTCGAAAACGCGCGCGGAGGTATTTCCGCTCGCTCGTATACTTTGTGAATACATGATAGTGTAACGAACTGATGCGTATAGGTTTTCTGCGAAAAACCCGGCGAGGGTATATCCCTCTTTTAGCGTTGCAAAGCAGCGAGATTAGATTAGAGCTCGCGTTTTGAAGGCAAGCGGTGCGGTTTAGCGTTCGAAAGTTGCAGAAAATACATGCTTGCAGATAACGGAGGCTATTTGTAAATATTACCAATTCGGTAAAAGTGATAAAACTCACCTATTTTATTTTAAACTGGTTATATGTCCATTAAAATGGATATTAAAATTTTATTAAGATTTTATTTAGACATCTTAAAGAGATGGATATATCGTCAAGTGTTTCAGTTTCAAAGTTGCTTTTATATGTTGATTCTATGTTTAGAAATTAGCGAGACTTGTTCGTAAATATTCTTATACATATAGTGAGAGTTATTAGCATCGTTCTCATCTCCTTGCAGAAGTAATACACGTTATACGTTGAGGTACATAAAATATTTTGAACCGTTTATTTCGATGTCGGCGTGAATCAAATTTTGCAGAGCGAAGTAGACTTAATGAAGTCATAAATCCGCGTAATCAATCGGCGAAAAGAATAATAAAACCTGATTTATATTTGGCGTCATAAAGTCGTTTGGAAAACGAACGATCTTGATCGCCGCTTCGTTATTCGCGATTTTTAACGAGACGTCAGTCTCATTGCGCATTATTTTTTTCCCCTCCCTCTTCCTGAAGGAAGAACTCGGTCGCGTCCCTGCACGTCGTGCAGGACCTCCGGCGAACCCAGAAGCGGTCGTCCTTCGGCGAAATAATTGCGGAACACGAGCTAGCTCGCACGCTCTCCTGGCATTTAATGGCGCGGTATTCGCGGCGCGTACACGGAGTAGTCGTTATCCTCGATTTATGGTCAGGTCCGCCATGAATCCTTATGCGGCATTTGGTTAGGTGCAGGTTCGGCGAAATGGCGCGGGAAGGGGCGATCTTACCTGAAGTGAGAGCCGGAGAGCAGATCGTGCAGTCCGGTATGGCCGTTACTCTCCATTTAGAGTGGCGCCTCTTTTTCGCCGAGATCGATCTCGCAAGTCAATCGTCTCGTCTCACGATATCGCGAATAGAAGCCGGTGTATAGGATGCCCTACAAATTCCATGGACTTTCTCTCAAGTACGGATTCCTCTAGATTAATTGGAAGCTGATGAATTTGATCGTTAACAAAAAAGTATTGTATAAGTTTCGAATTACAGGTCACCGTAAACCTACAATTTATTTGTTAATTAAGCTTAGAAAATACAGAGGTATAATATAATACAATTTTATTCCTTGTTTAATGTGAAACGGATTTTTTAACAATATTTTTATTGAAGCTTTTGTTATATTAAAATGTCTAAAAATAAAATAAGAAAAGATTATTTCTTGCAAAAAAATTGACTTCGCGATCGTTAATAGATTATGTAAAGCACGTGCGCGAATTGATGACATAAATTTTCTCGATCTTTTCCCACGAATGGCACGTGGAATATTTCTCGTGATCGATCGATCCGCTTTTTTTTCCCCGTTAGCTCGGCAGGACTTTTTTAGATAAGCGGCATTAATGATTACTTCTTTTTCCCTGTCCGTCGACTGTGATCAATCGAAGACCTTCGATCCCAGGAAACCCTCGGTGGACGACACGAGTTCTTTCCGTTGCATAATTCACGCGTTGACCTTTCGCTCGAATAATTTCGCTGCATCTCACGGGAAGCGCGAGATTGACCGAGTTTCTCAGTAAGATTCTTGGGAGATGTTCTCGGGAATCCTTGAGGTGTGCTGACGACGAGATCAAGGACATGCGCGTGAATCTTTAATAATGTCAATTGCCTGTCGTCGCACTTGCCTAGAGAATGGAGATTGGCACGAGGCACGAGTTTTATAGAAATCCCGCTGAAATCGATAAAACATGCATTCACCATAGTCGCGATCGCGCTTTCTCGTTTAAGTATCCTTGAACTCGGTCCAAGGACGTGAAGCCTGGTACATGGAGAGAACGTGCCGGCGAGAGGATACGCCTTTTTCCAAATACCTCTTGCTCCATGGCTGCGGGAAACCCAGCGCCGCGCGGTATGGAATATGCATGGTTCTAAGCTTTCTTTTCGACGACGGTTACGCAACGCGCCTCCCTCGGTGCTCGCGTTTTATTCTATGAATATGCGATGCGGTGGTTGCGCTCCGGTATTTGTGCGGACGCCCACTTATTTTCACGGCAATCCTGAACATGCTCGCGCACGCGGAACCAATTCACGGAGAAAATGCATAGTGGATCCGTTCGTGAGGCGTGAATATGGAGAATATCGGCGGTGTGATGGTACGCGTTAAACTCTTCTCTGTGCTGCGCGATGCAGTTTGGTAACGAGGTCGCGTCAGTTTCAGTATATTCAGGCCTTTCCCGTCGGACGCGTTCCCCGTAGAAAGAAAATTTCTGACATATAACGGACTGTACTGCAGTCGTATTATCGCGAATACGAAGGCAGATCCTGAAAAGCTCGCCACGTTGCATAAATTTAATTATTTTACACTTCAGCTAAATTTAATTGCACTTAAAATTTTAACATATTTAGGAAAACCTATTTAATTATTCATTTTTAAGCTCTTGGCTCTAGAATTTGAAATTTTGCAGGTCAGAATAACTTCCTGACATATTTTCTAGGAATTTTAATTATATTGAGATCTGCCTGATATTCGAATTTTGTAATATTGTGATTAAATTCTAACCAATTAATTTATATCCTTCCCTCTCTCTCTATTACATCTCCGCTCGAGAAAGCAGTATCGTGATTCGAATAGAATTCTCGGGTTTTCCGCGAATATAATGGACCATATGCGCAGTTATCTGCATATCCATGCGGATATTTCGCAAACAAAAAACTCTCGAGAAGAAAGGGGTATGTTTCAACAAAGACTGGGAATATAACAGCGACGGAACAAGTATAAATCCACGGTAAACGTTTGCCTTGCCTAATTAAATGAAACACGTCGTATCTTTTTTTTTATGATATTTTCTCCCTGCGAGTGAAGGATACAGCCGTGCGAGAATAATAGCGGTGGGGTGGAAGATTAGGCAAATAAAAATAGCAGCGGCACCATCGCCGATATCGACGCACACCTCGTCTCTTCCCAAGATTAAAGGAAAACTACGATCACGTACCGTTATTATTTTCTCATTGTTCGAGAATTTTAAGCGAAAGCTTTAGCGGATATATCTCGCGGAATATTTTATGATGGAGCTTTATCGACTCGCGTCATCGCATTGATAGGTAACAGAGACAGATACTAATAATTAACGTGAAATTGCTCCGCGCTGAAAAAATTATTATTAATGGAACGACTCGAATAATTTTAGCTTGGCTTTTTATTTCGGTTTATTTAAAATATCTGTGTGGACTCAAAGAGAGAATATTTTAGCGATAAATCTATTTTTTTAATCAGTTTTCGGACATACATGTCCCGAACATTTTCAGGCTTTCCGTATAATGAAAGTTCCTAATTCATATATATTTTCAAACCGATTGCACTTTTAATGCACGCATTTTGATAGGGTGAAAGAGTTAATGCAAAAAGAAAATGGTGCTTCTATCGGCAGGTTAATTAATGTTGCAAATATAATTACATTCTCGTATGCATGCAGAAGAACAATAGATTTCGATTAAACGCTATATATATATCTGGTATCCCATTTAATTAAATCGCGAAATACGTGCGTGGTACTTATGATATTAATAGCGTAATTTAGTTGAGTTCAACTCGTTGCTAATTATTAACTCGTGTTTGCAAGTAATACAACATGATATTACAATTGTTACGAAATTGATAAATCGGGCGATTTGGAGTATCTTTCGCGAAGCAGGACGGATCGCAAAGGGTCAAATCGATGATGGTCGATCTCGATATTGGAAATATTGGATGCCTTCTGCAATTTTACAAAACGAATATAACTACACTGTATACGCAACATTACGATGTACCATGTGGCGATTGTGGTATTCATAACGAATGACAAGCCACTATTGTTTGAATTAATTCTGGTTTAATGACCTGAACATCAGATATAAACCAATGACAACGTTTATTACGGGAAACATAAAACAATTTGTCAAGTCGATGTTACATAAATATATTCCAACTGTGTATGGCAATTTAGTAAAATTTATCGCATACATGTATCATATTTAGATCTTTTGTTAATAATTGCATTATTTGGCGTTATACTAATTTTTATTAGTAACCTGCTAACAAGGAGAATAATTAAATTATTCCAAAATCTTTTCATTTTCTTTTTTTAATTTTAAATCAGTCAATCTCTTCTGTCATTTTTTTTGCTGCGTGTCGCAATATCTGAATATATGAGACATTAACAAAAGTTATTTGCTTGAGATTAATAAGCAGTGGTAAAACTGATCCGAGATAATTTTATTATCCGCTTAATAGTAGAAGGATTAAGCCTGACCGCGCGTAAATCTGCTTAATAACATAAACGCGCCCAGGAAAGCGTGTCAAGTGAGACAAAACATTCGCGCCACATGCCACCTTATTATTCGGAACAACTTATGTCGGACATCTCATTCGTTCAGACGCTTACGCGCTTGTGCTTATGCTCTTATGCAAATTTGCGCACGACGGGCTTAACGTTACACGTTCGTGTAACGCCGTGGACGCGTCACAGGCTTCACGGTGAGAGAACCGGTTCTCGTATCTCTCGCTCTCCTCCCTTCACCGTCTACTCGGTCGTCTTCCTCTCTTGCTATCTATCTCGCGATTATAGGCCGCAAGGAAGGGAAAAAGAGAGAAGGAGAGATGACGACAGAGCTCAAAGAAACGAACGGAGTTTCGTTCTTTTCGCCGTGGCAACTTTCTCCTCGCGTAATCGCCGCCGGGTTTTCTTCTTCTTCTTCTTCTCCCTTCCTGTCTATGCAGTCACAGGACTGTCCTGGAAAGCCGCTTGGTAATTCAAGTGCCGAGTTTGCGTGAACTTTACGCGCAGAAATCCCCGACTGGCGAGAAACGGAGATTGCATTATTTTTTTTCACGCTTCGGTAATGGCCGGATTGTCTTGGAGTAGCGGAAGATCGCATTCAGTGGAAAATCATTGCTAATTTTGCGTGTTTTTCAGTTCACCTTCTCGTAACTGTCAGATTTCTTACAAAAAGCGAAATCTTGAAATCTGGTGCATCCTTTATTTCCTCCTGCATGTTACTCCCCGCGCTGATTGTTATTCAGTTAAGTTTAACAATATCCTCTGAATGGTTCCCGGAGGAGCTTGTCGAGTCCAACACTCTCTCAACCGCACTTTAGAACTCGATCGACCAGTAAAACGCCGATAGATAGAGCGAGCGAGAGGGAGAAAGAAAGAGAGAGCAGGGTCAGTGACAGTCGGTCGGTATCTTGGAGTCGAAGTAGGCTCGATCGAAACGTCCTCATTAGTTTAATTGAGTCAATGATTGTATAACAGAAAGATCTATCACTTCATCTCTCTCTCTCTCTCTCTCTCTCTCTCTCTCTCTCTCTTCTTTCTCTCTCTTTCTCTCTCTCTTTCTTTCTCTCTCTCTCTCTCTCTCTTTCTTTCTCTCTCTCTCTCTCTCTCTCTCTCTCTCTCTCTCTCTTTCTCTCTCTTTCTCTCAGGTAAATATACATATTGAAAAAGGGAAGGGCAACACTGATAGACTAGAAGACTGGAAGTCATGGAGAGCCCCGAACTCACCTAGGTTTGCACGAAGCGACACATTGCGTCGCGTTCCATCCGTGAGCGCGTGCATGCACCGCGAAGCGAGGTGCACTCGCAGGATGGCGAGAGGGGGAAGCCGGGCACGGCGTTAGGGAGACGGGAGGGAGGGTGGAGGGTTTAGCTTGTGACTAGTTCGTGAATAATGCATGCCAGCCGCGAGCCCACGCCACGATGCTATATACGAAGATGCCAGACACGCTACTCGGAACCGAGCTTGTATCTATATGGGCACATAGAGTGAGAGAGGGTGAGAGAGCGAGAGAGAGATAGAGAAAGACAGAGGCATATGTGCCCGCTTATATACACGCGTGGGCATATACGTGCTATCCATTACGCCGGCTGCACACACGCAGCGATGCACTGACGGCGCGTATGTGTGGCGCGCACCGCAACGCGCGACCCACACAGCAATCTACAGACGTAAGTGCCAGTGGTATTCGCTGATGTGGTCAGTGTTCTCTCTCTCCTTCTATACCTTTCAGTATCTTTCTCTTTCTATTCGTCGGGAGACACGTGGAGAGAGAATTATTCGCGCTCTGTCCGAGATGGACTTCATTCGCGCCGCCCGGTCTCGCGATGATACGCGCGTTAATAAGCAGGAAGGAATGTTTTAACAGTTATTATGCTAGAAGTTATTTATGTGACACTCAGTATCATTCGACGGTTCCCAGATATTTCGTTTAAGCTTTCTAATTTCTAATTTTAACTTTTCGTTATAAATTTATTCGGAGAGGAACGAAATAACGTTATGTGGATAGAAATTTTATGATGTAGAAATAAGAATATCATCTGTATATTTATTCAGAAATACGAGGATATGTTAATCAGGATGATTAGGAAGTCTTCCATATGCGCATTCATTATTTATTCCTCGGAAAAATACATTCGTTAAAAAACTTTAATAACGCGCCGCATACAGTATTTTATGGTAAATAAACTTGTTTGACGTTCGTGTGAATTTAAAATATATTCTCGGTAAATTGATGTCGAGACGCTTATGCCATAGCACTTGCAAAGACAATGGATCGTGTCTCTTGCAGGCTGCGAGACTTGCAGGCTGTAAGGTTAAGGCGATATATTCCGAGACCTTTGCCTTAATATTTCCACGTAGAGAGGCGATGTCCGTGATCGTGTATGAGCCGGGACTGTGCGAAGTATTGAGATACCCCCGATAGTTACTCGCGAAGTTGGACATGCTACATGCGCGAGATTGTAAAGGAAAGTGCACGCCTGGTTGCGTAAAGTACATGCAAATTTCCCTCCGGGGAATTGTGTGCCAGTTCCGTAGGCAAACATGGTTGTGTGTATACCCGACTACACACACGCATCCTGCACACGGACGGTATACGCGTACAGTCTCGCGAGCCCGTAATACCGAAAGCTCCCGCGGGTTGTAAAACAATGATTGTTCGCGTCCCCACCACGAGATACGGCGTCTACTAGAATCTTGAACTTCGTGAAAGTTCGCGATTCCCCGAGAAGAGCACACAAATTATTCACGAATGCATTGTAATAGATTTATATAAGCGAATCTCGTGATACTTAATTACGCTATTCGTAAATTATGTAAAGTTAACGCAAACAAATAGCTCGACCTACTATTGATAATTTTTGGCATATATGTATATATATATATATATATATATATTTTTTTTTAGTATATTTATATTACATTTATATGTAATTTAATTGACAACAAATATATTTATTAAATAATAATAAGTTAAACAATTATAAGAGTCTGTGATTGGAAAAATTTATTACTTCAGATATAAATAGATATATATTTTTTAAATATAGTCTGTAATGTATTATCAAATGCACCTCGCACTTTTTAATGCCTTGTTTTGTAGATAATATGTAACAAGTTGCTATTCTCCTAAACACGTGGGAAGAACTCTGTGTAATTGCTTCTCATCCTCAATCTTTTCACACACATAGCAACTGGAAGTGAAATCATGAACAATCTCGCTTGGAGCAATCGCGTGCCAGATTCGCCGACCGCGCAATTACTCTCGGCGCGCACGATTCCAATCGAGTTGGAAACGCGGAAGAAAGGTGCAGCGGAATGCACACGCACTGGTGCGGATCTTCAATAAAGTAGATACAAGTTCAATCTCAGCGCATTTTGTAAAATTGTATCAAATATCTTTGTATTTATCCTAAAATAATATTGAAACGGTAGAGCCAATTTGATCCTAATTAATAATTAATGTTATAATTTATGTCAACACGTTAAAAGTAACCAGTACTTTTCACTTTAATAATTAACTAGGAATCTCTGCGAGTCGTGTGATGATTGCTCATGATTTCATCGGCGTTATATCAAGTTTTGTTGCTCGCAGAATCCGTTTTTTTTTTCGGGGATATTCGGAAAAAGTGTCGAAATACCGTGGGAGTTCAAGTTATCTTGGATCTTTTGAAAGTTTTCGAAAGTCGAAACTTCAGTTTGAGGCACTCTGAGTTCGACACGATAAAGTTCTCCCATCGAATCACTGTAGTTGATTTTCATCGAAGTTCTTGGCGAAGTTTTCGATCGGGAATGTATAAAGTATTACCAAAACTAGAAAAGGGAATGACCAGGAATTAAAACATTGTTCGTCATGATTTTTGAAAGACTTTCCACGGGACAGTCAAGTAATGTTAAATCTACAGGTCTTTAGACTCAGGTATTTCCCCAATTGTTTATAGTTTCAAGAATTTTTCACAAAAGGTGTAAAAATTGTTCTGTATTTTTAATATATATATATTTATATATTTACATGTCGCGAAATTGTGTTGCTTAAATACCCATAATATAATAATTCTTTATAATTGCGTCATCTAATTAACGCTATCTAAATAATATATTAGAATTCGTGTAATTCAATGGAAGTAGAAATTAATGAAGTAATTGCAACCGTTTTGTTAAATTATCTTGATTTTTGGAAATTAAGAATTACTAAATCCAGAGCTAATTTTATGAATATGAAAGAGATTATGTCAAATATACATACAATTAAAAAGATAAACATTACTCTCGAGTAAAGATTATCCATCTAAGGTACTTTGTAAAGATAACCCGCAACTTTCCTCAAGAATTTTCTTAATTACATTGTTGGCTGTCGGGGAATGATAATCAGATAACAGGTTGCAAGGGTACTGTGTATCGCGTTGGTAATTCCTCTCGCGTGGAAAGTCCAAGAATGGCGAATAAATCACGCGGCACAGCACCACACCAACATGCAACACGACAACGACGACGGCACAACGAGCGAATAAAATCAATTAAAAAGTTTCACGCGCCGGGGCTGCGAGTTTTCGCAAAGTTTTCCACACCGCTTCGGGTATATACAACACGTGCACTTACATACATAGTTACTATCTACACATACAGAGAACTTGCGCATTGCCAATGGAAGTTCCGCTATAAACCGGGCTATATACTGACACCACTTGCCGGTAGTTTCGCTAACTTTCCGACTCCCGCGTCGAACTTGTTAATGGCCCGCCGTGGCGTCTCTGTTGCCGCCGTTTTCTCTCGTTCTTCGTCGACCATTCCTTCCATCCATCGTAGATGTCCCCACCTATATGTATATACATCCTCTGTTTCCTTGTTCATCTTGCCATCCCGTTCATCAGTCTCCTCATCTCTTTTCGATCCTGCATCCTTGTTCATGTGCTATCAAAACTTCTATATCAGATTCAACAACTCTCTTTCTCTCTTTCCTCTCTCTCTCTCTTCTCTTCTCTTCTCTTTCTTCTCTCTCTAGTTTGTTCGCCGACCTACATACTTCAGCCTCACGTTCCTTCCTTCAAAATTTAAATACTTCAACGCCGCTGTCGATGCAGTTGAGTTCTCGAATAGATCCAATCACACGCGTCGAATAATTTTAATCCTCATCAAGATTGAAAATTGCTTGTATCAAACGAATAGCAAATCTAACAATAAGAAAATCGAAATCTTTCCTAACAATGTTGCCACTCTTTTGAAATTTTTCTGACCAATACGTTATTTTTTTGTTGCAGGTAAGAGGACATCCCTCGCGGTCCATTCTCGTGGTTTTAGTCACAAGGCAAAATCATTAAATCGTGAGTTGTTAGTGAATCTTGCATTTCTTAAAAAGAGGTATTCTCATTCCGCATACGTACGCGTTTCGTAACAACGACATCTCGAATTTTTATAAGGCGCAGGTATCTCAGGTTACGCTTATCATGAAAACGTGCAAAACGAAACGATATATATGCCAGCTCGGTTCCGTTCCCTGCAGTCTCTTTTTTTTTCGACAAAAATTGCTGAGCTAAGGCGTGCCGAGCGTTCAGAAAACAGCAGTGCACGATAAGCGATTTGATTATCAAAGCGAAATGCGATTACGCCACATTCCTCGCGTCTCATAAGATTGAACACGGAATGGCGTCTTTTGTATGTACTTTTTTTTTTCTTTTTCGTTGCAACGTGTCATCGCGTATTACTCAGAATGGCGCGATTTATCAATTTCGCTTTGTGGAAAAAATACGACGTCAACACACTTCGTCTCAGAACCAAAGTGCTCACATAAATAAAGGCTAAGCACCAAAAATAAAACAACTGAGAAACTATTTCTGTAAATAATATATTTATCCATCTGGAAAAAGTAAGAAGAGCTGTTACTTGTTCTGCTACAGTAAATATAATTTTAAGTCATTTTAAATCATTTGAAAAAAAGCGTGTGAAAAACGTTTATCGTTTTTTACATGCTTTTGATTTTAACAAATCGAATTTTTGATAAAAAAAAAGAAAACAATATTATTTTATTGCGATGATGTGCATAGTCTTTGTATCAAGTTTTCGATTATTATTAGTAATTATTATTGATCTCTTTTACAATGATAGTGCATTCGCTACTGGTACGCATTATTAATTGCGAATGTTCTAAAATTTATCGGAGTACTCGAAAGCAGGAAATGAAAGATCTATTTCTTCCCGTACAAAACGTTACAGAGATTCGTCATGGTTAATCGCGAAATCAACTAATTTATCATTATTATGCGTTTCAGTTTTCCGGGTTTTCCCGATGCGTCACAACCGCGGACGAATTTTCGATTAATTTTCTAAATGACTAGGGCGATATTTTATACGTATTATTTTAGGAACAGGTCATCAATTTCTCTCTGTGCAAAACAACGAATATCTCTCAAAACCGAGAAATGGCTTTCGTATATAGATTATCTTAGGACGCAGGTCACATTTCGCGACTCTTTTCGGAGTCGGATTTATCGTTGGCAATAAACAGGGCATTTATTTTGCGTTAAATCTGCTAGTTTCAAAATAGTTTTCAGATTACTATTTTGTGGTTACCAGATAATTAATAGGTACCGTTTATTTCGAAAAAAACAGCTTAATTTTATTTCCGCAAGAATTTTATCTATAATCTGTAACGGATTCTAATTAAAATATTTAATCTTTTAAAATTAGGCTTATTGTTCTAAAAAAAGAGTATTACATATCTTTTATTATATGTTCAAAATTATATATATTGTGCATAAACTTTCAATGCATTTGACAAAATCGATTCACGAGATTGAAATATCAATTTTAAAATTATATTTATTCCACTTTTCAAATAACTCGTATCATTTGCTATAATACAAAATATTTTATCTAAAGTAAAGTGAATTTACATAAGTATATTTTACTTATGTATATTTCTAATATTCTCTTAAAATGAAAATGACCGTATAAACTGTTATACTATTTAATTTTGATAATGTTATCATTGATGACATATCGATGTTTTAGTTTCATCAGTAAACTATTAGGAATCTCTAGCTTTATTCTAGAAAGTTAAGTCAATATTGACTTGCACTAGATCTCACACATGTTAG
Organism: Temnothorax curvispinosus; assembly: GCF_003070985.1. Lineage (NCBI taxonomy): Eukaryota > Metazoa > Arthropoda > Insecta > Hymenoptera > Formicidae > Temnothorax > Temnothorax curvispinosus. The sequence goes on along the minus strand of NW_020211278.1, from coordinate 2,189,034 downwards.
CGATAACCTAGTTTTCTCGTACTGAGGATAATGTTCCGTATTAAAATAGACAATTTTCTCTTAAGAGAGAAAGAGAGAAAGTAATATCGTTTCAGTTTGATTTACTTTGTTATTCGCTCAATATTTAACAAATAATCGATATTTTGCACAACAATAGAAATATAGCAACGCGTAATAGCGAGAATTAATTCCACAAACTATAATTGGTTATACATCGTGAAAACGAGCAAGAAGTTGCATTAGCGGGAAACAGCGAAAAAAGCAGCCGTCGCACGTTGGCGGAAAGAATCGCCTTAATTTCAGCAAAACGTAAAATCCCTCGTTGGCCGTAGACTTTTTTGTTGGCGGCCACTTTTTGCCGCGGCCATTCATATCGGTAGACGTGCAATCAAAGCGAAAGGAGCATTTTGCGGTCAGCGGGAACATCGCAACGGTTATTTTAATAGCAGGCGGTAATATCCGGACATAAAGTAGATGAGAGAGAGAGAGAGAGAGAGAAAACGGACAATGAGGAGCGAGAGTAGTTGCGCGATGCGGACGCACCAGCTGGCCCGGGTCCTCACGTTTACACGATAGTGATAAATTATTTATCTCGCGACGTCTGGCCAACGGCCAAGATTTTCTGTCGCCTTCTTCGTCTTTCTACGACTCGCCACTTTATCTATTTATACGTGTATCTATACGACGGTGTATATATACGAACGCACTCTTTCCATTCCTTTTTCCTCGACTACTTTGCCGCACTCGAATCTCTTGCAACCCAAATTCACGTGAGTCTTCCTGTGAAAACAAAGAACGCGAAAATTAGCATTGTATCGCTCTGATGCATTGACATAAAAGCTCTTGAGATTCTCATCTCAATTTAGTGTTTATCTTATCGTAATCCTTTAATTTCTGCACATTTTTAATTAATAGAAATTTATTACATTTATTGTTATTTTTTTATTTTACTTAAAAATTTATTTTAAATGTATCTTCGTTTTTTGTTTAGTCTTACCTTCCATTTGAGCTAGACAATGCATTTGCCAGATAAGTCGCAAACTTGAAGTGTAAACTCAAGTAATTAAAAAAAAACATTCTTTATTTATTGAATATGTATAATTTTTTAAAATTTATATTTACATTCTGGAGAACAGAAAAAAACTTATTTTAAAAATATATGTTTCCTCCAAAATGATAATTTTATCATAAGTCATATTTAATTATTCGGTTGTTGGCTCCGAAAATTTTGCGCAGTATTTTCTATAGTGTAATAAATTAACGAGCAAATTTAAGATTTTCAAAGAAGAACACTAAATCCCCTTAACGATTTAGCGTATTATTCTCTTGAAATGATTCATTATATTGATCTAGCGCATTGCCGCACGAATAATAGCAATTATATAAATTGATCTCTCTCTTTCTCTCTTTTCCCGAGGCATCTACGAACTGCAGTATACAGATCTTTTTCTCATCTTTGAATGAACACTCTCGGAACGCCTAGTACTTTCAGACTGGTTCGAAAGAAATTCGAAAGTTTCTCGTTTAAGTATCTTCAAGTGGCAGTCACGGAAACGTCTTCCTTTAATTTAACAACGCGTCATTACTTCAAATGGACCGAGCACCGTCCTCGCCAGTATTAACGCGATCCTTGAGTATGGTCAAGATCTCTGAAACGACAACGATTATGATTAACTGCCGCGTAATCGCAGCTTGCATCCCACTAATTTTACTCGGCAATAATCGCTTTTTTTATTGCGCAGAGCACAAGCAACGATTAGCGTAATGTTTCTACGCGCTTCGGTTTCCTGTAAGCCGATTAAGGCAATATCAGTGCACTTGGTTTCGCACATGTTGCGAAATAATTGCGAATCTTCAATTACGTAAGTTACTTAGGAAATAATTACACAGATACTGCGACTATAGCGGAATATGAAATATGAATGGAGTTATCGTTTTACGAGCAAAAATTTATTCTATAAAAAATTCTATAACCCCTTCTCTCAATAATCGTTGCTGAAGTTTGTAAGTACATTCTATTAAAGCGTCTTCTGCATAAAATTTCCCAAAGAACAAAGTTTTATCGTGTACTTGTAGTTCTGAAGCTGAGTTCGTCGAAGTTGCTCGATATTGGGCGGCTGTGCAATTATGCTCGCAAAATCTTCAAGGGAGAATGAATCCGCGATTTGCGTCAGAATCTGGTACCTGGAGGTTCTGAATCTGGCGAAGAAGTGTACAATTACTAATATACTCTGTATACTTTAAATTGGCGTGTTAACAGCAAAATTATAATGCTCTCTTGAGTCTCGTGCTGCAAAGCCGTCGTCGTAGCCCCATGCATATCAACGCGTTTTGAGAGGAAGAGAGAAAGAGAGCGGCAGGGAGAGAAAGAGCGAAATGGAGTCTCCGTCGCTCCCTCTCATGGTCGCTGCCCACGGACGTTACACCGCAATTACTCGACGGTGTATTGATCCGGCGGTTCGCAGTCCCACGGTTCGCAGAATCCCTCGTTGGAGCAACCCCTCCCCCCCTCTTTCTCTTTCTCTTTCTCCGTTACTCTGTAGCAAAACACCCTTTCATTTGAGAAAGAGAAAAAGGGGTAAACGAGACGGGCACGGAGAAAAGAGAAGTCAGAGACGAGAATGCGTAAGTTCCCTCGGGCGAATATCCATAAAATAACGTCGGAGTTATTTAGCGTCTCGGCGAACGCTAAAGAAACGGTCTTCAAGGTCTTTTGTCGCAAGAAATATTTAATCTCTATGTGAATCACGTGATGCAGCGTGACAATAGCATTTTTTTGCAGGAAGATTTATGAATCGCTTTTCGACGACGCGAATTTATAACTTGTAAACACGTGTACATACATATTTATGTATTAGTCTGGTCTTTTTCCATATAAAATGTGTCGCATGTGAAATGATACGCGTGGATCGTTGGAGGTAATAATCTAATTTTCTGTCTGCAAGACTTAAACTTTTCGCATAACAAATATCCGTATTTGTATTAACATAAATTTAATGTTAAATATAATTCCCTCAACGCGAGAACTACGTTCAACATTTGCATAAAATAAAAATCGGACTAGCGTCAACAACACTCCTACTACGTTCGAGAACGATCACGCGAATTTATCGACCAGTAAAGAAAGATGGGATTTATAGACAGTCCGATTTATTCCTGGAAATGCCAATTTACGATCGAGCCTTAAAGTAAAGAACGCTGTGAGCATTGAAAGCGAATTTTCGTCGTAATCGGTCGTGCGTGTATACGGAGTGCGAGTCGCGATCGAAGTCGTGCGGAGTTACAACAGCGGGTCGTTTTATTTTGACGAGAGAGGCACGCACGCCCGCACGCACATCCGCACGCACATGTCGCAACGGCTGCAAAAGGAGCAAGGAAACGTTCGAGGAGATGCGGTTGCAGGGCCGCAGGCCCTCCGCGAGGTCGCCCGAGTGTTAGTATTACGGGACCGAAGCAATTACCAGGGACTTTCCTTTCGCGCTTTGGCTCTCGTACTTTTTTTTCGCGTATTCCGTATTATCGTCGAAAGAGAGGAGGAGGAGAAAGAGGAGGGCAATCCTTGACTCCGGCAACACGAAGATCGAGTCAGCAACTACGGCTTTTTAGCCGCGCTCGTGCGTGCACACAGATGCGAGACGGATAAGGAGGACGGGGTGGACACGAAGAGGAAGAGAAGGAAGAAGAGGAGGTTACAATCGGGGTTTAATGAAACCAGTTGAGGTCCGTCAAACCGGTTCCGCGGGTTCTCTCCGTTCGCCACATCGTCCTCTCTCCTCCCCTCGCTTCGTGCGGAGAATTGGCGAGAGAAGGTAGAGCAGAGAGGTCTGTCGACCTCCGTCTGTCTTTGTTCCTCATCATTCTTCCCTTTCCCTCTAACTGTGATGCATATCTGAAGTGGAGATCGCCGGCGCTGACTTTTGCGCTCGTTCGTGATCGTGCGATATATGTGTGTATGCGTATGACCGATCGAGTCACTGCGTGTCGGGTGTGTGCTAGTGTTGTATATGAGATCCCCCTAACCGAGAGTACACCCACAGTGACTGAGACGAGAATTGTGGTACAAGGGAGAGGGGCTTGTATCCGCCCCTGTTTGATAGTCCCGTCGTGATATAGACTCGCTAGGGAATCCAACTTCTCTTTCTCTCTGTTCTTCCTGTACTCTCACAATGTCGACTGACTCTGTTACTCCTCCCGTATATTTTGCGCCCAGGAGGAAGAGCCAGAGAAAGACAAGATGAGATGGCATATAGACGAAAGGAAGGAAGCGTAGCACTCTCCTCGCGCGGTCGTTCACGTAGACCTTGCCTACGTGTGGTGGTGGACGGATGACGATGGAGTATGGTCGTGGATTGCGTCTTAAGAGTACGCCGTCGTCTCTCCTGACCCACTCCACGATAATCAACTCCTTTTCGTCTTTTTACTCTCGCATTCCTCCTTCCTTCCCTCCTCCCTTCTTTCTTTCCTTCCTTCTACGTATATACGTTTCCTCCTCTCTGTCATTTATCCCACGAGATATTCAGGAGTTACAAAATCTAACGAGTCAGCTTTAGATGTATTACGCGAAGTACCTGTCGACGGACGTCGACTGACGGAAATATCGAATTCTAATGTGTTTCTGTTAGACGTAGGAATTTCAACATTTTTTTTATCCGTATATTTATATACGAATATTGCGCGTAGAGAGATACCGTTTTATTACCTAATAAGTAAATATATCGTCGTAATGCTCTTGCAAAAGAAACCGGCAATAAATTCGAAGCATGTTGTGATAATCGTTGAGTACGCTGACCGTAACTCGTTTGATAAAATTAATCGACCATGAATTTCCGAAAAAAGGGGAGAAACTTTTTTCAAAATCGAATAGTTTGACCGATACAAAATACGTGGTACAGACGAATGATCGTGATTTTTCAGAGCTCGCAAAGTAAGGCCAGAAAACTAAGAGATCTCTCGAATGACACGCGGGGAAGCTTCTGTCGGGCAAAAGTAGTTTCAAAATTGCCGCATGTCGCCGCCATATGGTGACTTCCCTCCGACACGGGAATGACCGTGTTGCTGGACGACTCGTTCGTTTGATGTCCCCGTCACACTCTGTCTCAGTATTTTTCAACCAGCGAAACGGTAATGTTTCTCGAGTATTCTTTAGTCGTTCCGCTAAAATTCTTACAGGAATTGTGTTTAGAATTTGAAAAAAATAGTTTTTTATTAGATATATTATATATTTTTTTTATAATTAAATTTCGTGATACATATTACATATTTTGAGTAACAAAATTCTTCCAAATTTTAAGTTTTATACGTGTATGTATTTTTTAATGAAAGCACTTTGTCAGTACAAAAACAAAAGTCATTGGAAAACACTGTTCTATCCCTTGAATTCTTTACACTTTCTGCCCTCGTCCATTCTCTTTTCCTTTGCCCGTTGATATGAAGTCAATTGTCGATGGATTGCCGATGGGTAGTAGAGACACGTACATACGTGACTAGCATACCGTTTAGCTTAGGAAGAGAGGCATGACTCGCTTACCGAGTCTAGGTATCCGCTACGCGTCATCAGCCCACCTAGATGAAAGCGCAATGACTCATCTCGCTGCTCTTCGCACAAACCGGCCATAGGTCATAGAGAGGTCAACCGCCGCTCGTCCACTTCCGAGATGCACCGAGTCCTCGAGTGCTTTTGATGGAGGCAGAGGGAGCACGATGATGATGATTACATGGTGTGGTCCGAATTCCATTCATGTATAGGGGAATTACATAGGAATTAAAATGATAACATCTCATTCAGACAAATAACGATTGAGCGATTGACTGCTTTACAGTGCTCGAAAGATTTAATAACAAAACGATTTTAAGTGGAACATATGTATGTATAGAACCATAAAGAATTCATTCGATAATGAATTCGAGTTTTTAGTATATCAATTAGATTCCGTTCTTCAAGAATTACATTCGGCTAGGATTACCGCAATGTCTGTTAGTCAAGGAACATCTCACTGTTATAAGAAAAGAATTCGTAGTATTGAGGTATCGATTTGCTTTGGTGATCGTGCAATTCAGAGTTCAGTACGAAAACGCTACAAGCTATAGGCATTGTGAACACCACAATCTCTGACGCAAAGCGCACGAATGTCCCGGAGACAAGGGCGGGTCAGTGCGAGGAGTCGCGATAACCATCTAATGACCCGTCGAAGATATATTAGCTTCGAGAAGTTAATCTGGCGCGAGCTGGGTGAATTCCCGCCGAAAGACGCACGACGTGAGCATTCGCTCGTCGAATACTGAGAAGTCTTTGAGGCTAACGACTGGCTGCGCTCTTGGTCGGCTTGGTTCCAGAAAAAAAACAAGGGAGACTTTTCGGCGTCGGGAAACGTCAAGCGGCAGTTCTCCTCTTTTCTCCACGCGGCTATTCCCCTCATCGCTTTCTACCTCTTCCTCCTCCTCCCGCTTTCTCGCGACAGGAACCGTCTTGTCCAGGAATAACGACTCCCGCGGACCCTCCGAAGCCAGGCTCGCGTTAAACTCACGGAGCGGCCTCAAGGGAGGTCAATTGGTCGTGACGTCATCGGCGCAACGCAATAAAATGTAATGGACGAGCCAACTTAAGCGGGACACGTGAGCAGATCGTGACCTGAAGCGGCAGACACGCCGTTTAGAATTGCCCCTTGCCTTGTTTTTCCTTCTCTGTTACATTTGCTTCGTCATTCGCGTAACATTGTCTTTTTAAAAGCTGTCTCATCTTCGGCGCCTGTCTCGTATCTTCCCTATCGGCTGTAAGAGACTCTTTGACTTCATCTCTTGATACACGGAGAGACATACCTGTCGACGACGATGATCGTTCATGCACACTCCACGGTTTACCAGAGGCGAAGACTCGAAGCGACGAAACTCCTCAAGGTCACCGGGTTTTCGAAGAGGCGTAACGTAGCCAATTCTCACGCTTCATCGAAAGTGATACTTTGCTAGTAAAGATAAGACACCAATCGTTGTGCGTATATTAGCTTTCCGATGGTCTGCGATTGGTGTGTCTGGAGAAAATTCTTCTAGATGTAGTCATAAGTGATATATGATTTCCAGATGGACGATAAGATGGACCTTTCTGGGAAATGGGTCTGAAAATGATGACACTCTTGTGTTACTTGTGTTACTTGAATGACAAGTATATTGACGAAAACTATAATATTTTAACAAGCTTAAAGTACAAGATATCTTTTAACCTTTAAAATTAATATCTTTAGCATAGAAACTGAAATATGGTAAATTATGGCAGATGGAGCCGTTGCAGATAACCGACTGATTAATAGATGGCAAGAAATTCAATCAAACTATAGATTTACCCGGCACGAGGCAAGAGAACCGGTTTGTTATTCTTACAACATACAAACCATAAACGAAGTTCGAAAAGGAATAACTGTTTGCTTATTCACGTTCGCTTGTTCCATTAAATGTTTTATCCGCGACTGGATAGAAACCGGTATTGGACGTGTATACGCGCATAATTAATGCGGAGAATATTCAAAGTATCACGTAAATTATAATGTCGAAACAACAGTATAGATAGATATTTAGATTAACATAACTCAGTGGTAATAAAAGAGCTGTTTTCCAGATAGCCAAGTCGGGAGTAGTTTTTGCAATGTCTGCTACAAGCTTTATGAATGTTATTTTTAGCGTTGTATACATTGTTTAATTTATATTGATTTTTTTGTTCAAATTATACTTGCTAATTTTGATCTTTCCAATCTTTTAATAAATGACTGATCTGTAATATTGTTACAGGTCTAATTTTAAGAAAATTTTGATATAGATATTTATCACGAATATAATTATTAATTCGATAGTGCAATATTGCACATTTTTAGGAATTATTATATCTAAAACTATTACCATATATAATACTTGAATTATGGAATTGGTCCAAATTCTTGGTCAGTTCTTGGTTAGGTATAGATTTCGATCTACTTTTAAATATGTAAGATTCTTCTTTTAAGAAGAAGATGAGTCGACGGTTTCTTCTCAATGGTTCCAAATTATCGGTAGCTATTTCAGCGGTTGGGTCGTGATGCGCAGGTATACACAGGCCACAACCTGCTCATTCGATTCGACTGTTCATGGTGGCTCATTTAGCTTTTACGGCTTGTCATAAATCCGAATGCCCATCATGACCGGTTAGGCGGTCTTGGTTCACAATACTCTCTATATTGTCCGGGCCTTTCTGGACGAAACCAGGGACAAAGTACGCTCTAACGACCGAAGTAAATCGACGGGCGGCCCGAGCAGAAACGAAGCCGGTCGTCGTTACATCGGACACTGACCTGTTAATCGTCCGTGTCATTAAAACGCGCGTATCGTTGCCCCAGATCGAACGTAACTCCGCCAATTGGCGTCGCCGGCCACGACAGTAAGCGTTTTAAATCGCGTCGTATCGTGTTCCACAAGCGCGAGCCCGGCCGTGTGGGTAAGGATTCCGCAATCGTTGTTGCGTGACTGACGGTGAAATTACACGTACTGTTAGATTTTCAAGGTCTCGACACTCTGAGCGCGCCGCATTGTACACGAGACAGGCGTATCTATAATGGACGCTCGTGTGAATTTCATTTATTGCCGCACTTATTTTTGCTACACGCGTGGGTGCTCTTTATAAACTGGTTTAAAATATGTGGCGTGCGAAGGTGTTGGTAACTATGTGTGTGAATATATAATTATTAGGGGGAATTTGCATCCGCATAAATAAGCGAGCGAACCTTTGCATATCGATCTACAAATAATAATAAACAACCTTATTTTTTTTATTGTCTCCTTTTTCATCTTTCAGTTGTAAACACCGCGTGTATGCATATGTCTAGCAAGGATTGAGTTATTTGCAAGTAAAATTTGTGCAGAGGCAAGTAAAATCTTAATAAGTAATCAATTTTCAAACTTGTCCCTGTTAATTTATGAAATTGTTGTTTCATATTCATTAATATGAAAATAACAGGATGAAATAGTGCAACGGAGTATTTTATATCTTGATTTAGCAATTTCATTAATATCGATTCTTTCAAAGTTGAGTGGCGATCAGAAAGAGGAGATATTTTGTTGCGAAATCAAGATTCCCAAAGTCTCAAGAATCTTTGAACTTACCCGGTAATAATTTGGACGGAAATTGCACACACGGTTAAGACTCATTCGATATTTCTCGCTATTATGGGGGTTAATGGCACGGCGCTTTCGTTCGCCTCTTTCGCGTATCACGCGGAGGGATGAGAAGAGGGAAGACTGCGCGTTTCCTATTGTTCCTGAATTATTTATTAGTTGTAACCCGCAGCCTGGATCGTAACGATTGAATGGTCAGTGACCGGATGTGTGACGTGACTGCGGGACAAGATGGTCGGCGACGATAATTACTCGCGTGTTTACGACCGATAAAGCTCGAATGCCCGTGCCTCTCTTCTCCCAAACGTGCGAATGCCGGCTTCGTGTGTACACGCTCGCTTCGCGCATTCAATCACGTATATGTATGTATTACTTGCGTGTACAAAATGTCACGAGCACACGAGACTCCGCCAATTAAGCGCAGCGCCGAAGGATATCCGGTATAATATAATTCGACGGCTCATTTGACACGATGTTATCGGCATCGATATTTCCGTGTAACCTTCGTTAGAATTGTCGCGAAAGTCCAATCGATCGACATTCCTGCATGAGGTCGAAGACACTTAACAAAGAGATCGTAAATTACCTGCACTTAAAGGAAACGACGAAGATAGCATCGCATCTTATTATCATTTGAAATAAAAAACTTGTATTACAGTTATGCTTATAATTCTGTAATGAATAAAGAAAAGAAAAGGAAGTATGAATCACAGTATAAACAAAATTTTATTATAGCGTTTAATTATCTTGATGTATGTAATACATCATACTATCGATGTTCTATTTATAAAATTCCAAACGCACTGCATACATAATTGGTACAAAGCGATCGGATTTTATGACAAACACTATTACAAGTTTTTTTATTTTTAAATGGGGAAAATAAGAGTCGAATGCTTAAACCTATTCTTGCCACATATGTAGCGCACATGTCGCTACTTCAGTGTTACCCCCTACGTTGACATTGTCATATTGCAGTGTTAGATCATTTAAAGCGAAGCGACCGTATTTGACAGGTGCAAACTGTACTTGATCGTCGTCATTCCACCAAGGATACCGTAAAAGTTCTCACCGCATATCATGGTCGCTCCGTTTCCGAGGAACTCGGAGCTTTTATCGCGCGTAAAAGGCGAGCGTGAATAGAGGAAGGTTAGGTAGAGAAAGGAAGACGTAGACGCGCGTATCAGGGTGTAACAGGGATAAGAAATGGAGGCCTTGGCTTGCCGTCGCAACGTCGTAAAGATACAATAGAAAACGCGCAGCTGCGAAGCCCTCTCTGGGTCCAGGCCACCATGAATACTGGTGGGCGTCCCTCTCATTCTAACGGCCGCCGTTTCCCTTCTTTGCAGACTCTTCCTCCTCTTCGTTTTCTCTGTGCTTCTTTCTTTCTTGTTTCTTCTCCTCCCTCTAAGGCCCGATACGTGGAAATTCTTGAGGAGGAGCGGGAGAAAAAAAATAATAAAAACGGATAAACCGGGCCCGTATGGTCGACACGTGACGAATTCCCGGTCGGTCCTTATAGATCGTATCCTCAGCCTCATTCTTTCTCTTTATCTTCTTCTCTTTATTGCTCCAGTTTTGCGTCTCGCTTCTTCGGAGCAAAAACCTCGCTGGCTGTCTGCGGGAAATATTGAGGCTTGACCCATGTGTCGACTCGTCACCGTTACCGAGATCAGGTTTAAAAGGAGAGAAGAGAGACGGGGCGAGAGAGTGAGAGAGAAAGATAATAGAAAGCTACTACGAACGTTAATTAAAGCGTCGCTCTCACGGGAGCAGAAACTTGCCTGACCTCGCCTGGCGTTAACGGCGATCGTGAATTATGTCACTCTTCTCTATCGTGGCGACCTAATACGATTTGTAGCGGTATTACCGCGATTTCTCACTCCTACATTTACATTGTAGAACACTGCGTTGTTACGTAATGCACGGGCAAACAACGTGATTCGCGATCTCTTCATGAGATTGGAATTTATAAATCTTCGTGTAGATTTGGACATAATCTTACGTGACGAGTATTAGGTTTCATGGATATGTCGATAATATTTCTTTTCTCAGTTCTTAGTTCAACGCGCACATATTAATAAACTTTTTTTAAAGAGATTTATACGTCTGTGAGAACATCACACGGAAAAAAATTAACTACCGTAACAAATTTAGTCGTAAAACATGAACAACCAACATTTTTTTGCTGCGACAGCTATATTTTTAGCAATAGTAGCAAAACCTATTGCTAAAAATATAGCTCTCGTCAGCAAAAAATGTTAGTTGTCCATATTTCACGATTCTTTTTTTTTTGCGTGCATGAAATCTTTATTCTTTTATACTGAATCATTTATATCTCATTACGTTTAAGTTTCTTATTATTCTTTTCTAAAATTATTGTTTTTTACTCGCGTAGATTAATCTTTCGACATTGGAAATATTGACGCACGAGAAATAGCCTAGTAAAGCTGTGAATTTTAACGAATCAAGTTTCAAATAAAAATAAAATCTTATTTTTAAAATTGTACTCAAGCGAATTTTAGTTCATCGTAAAATTACAAGTTAAAAAGCTTAGTTATCAAGATAGATAATGTCAAAAGTTGGACAATTGCGTTTAAAAAAAACTATTATTAAAGAAAGCTTTATTACACAGATTGGCCGAACAAATCCGTAGCCGTAGATGATAGAAATATTTTAGAGACACTATATACGTGTGCGCAAGAAGCCGTTTAAAGTGAAGATCGGACGCGGAAGCGCGGATCGGTCAATGGTTCGTTCGATCGCTCTCGATCTTTCCGGCTCGTCGATTCCAGGCGACAATATCCACGCGGGCGATCGGTCATGCGAGACGAGACACGATATCAATACCATCGAGAGCACTTACACAATCGGCGCACAGAGAACGTGCATTTCTATTACTTCCTCCGTTCTCTAAATTGGTCACAATCAATCTCGATTTATCGCTCTATTACTGTCACGCGCGTTATCTGTCAAAAGCACACAAACGAACTCGGTTCGGCGACGCGATTAAATATTATTTCGAGGTAAATATACGCTACATATAAATATATCTTACTGTCTTTATCTTGTCTGCTAAAGTTTATTAAATTAACGAAAATAAAAAAAAACGCTTGCTCAGTTATAATACGCTAATTATTGTCTAAAATATTAAAAGAATTATTTTCTTAGCTGAAGCTTTCTTGCTGAAAAACGATTTTGCGCGATAACAGTGTCGAAAAGAGCTGTATTATTTTGCTTCAGTTTAATTCGGTTCAGTGACGTTTTAGAGAATACGCGCCCCTTTAATTCGAACGAGCGGAAATATCTTGTTGCTCCTCGAGATACATTGTCGATCAAGCGCAAATTAATTCTGTTAATCGTTAGCACGCTATTTACTGTGCTATACCGCATATATTGACCTTCAGCGTTGATTACTTGATGTCATGATGATTATGTGCTTTACGGAAAATATCAGTTGTAAATGCCTACTTGCTTATTAATAGAAACTGTTGACACGTCCATCGCATCACGACGCACGAGTGCTTTAATAAATAATAATGTGAATACGTGGATACCATAATGTAAACTGAGCAATAAAGAAGCGATTCTGGTCGGTTTTCTCGCGATCATAAAGTGTCCCAAGGTCGCATTATAACAGCTGCGATTCAGTTCTCTTATGTAAGCGAGATTTGACTTTGAAGAATGCAAAATAATTCGAATCTAAATCGCCGTGAGTTTATTTTTAAGTTTAGTAAAAAATATTACATATAAAAGTTTCGAGTCATGTTATCCTCGCAAATTATCTGTAATTTTTATGCGTTTTTTAATAAACTAGTTAGATATGGATACTTATAAATATTCTATTATTTTTTTGAATCATATATTTTGATATTTCGAACATATGTCTTTGGATATTTTAGAGACATTATATATGTATTTTGAGAATTCATTGAATTTTTTAATATTTTTTATTAATAATAATTGTTATTTCTTTAATTTCTTTCTTCTCGAAGACTGAACGGAGTGGATTTTAGTTTTGAACACGATTTTCTTTTCATAATAAGTATGATCGTGATGTTAAAAACGCGAAATTGTCAAAATGTTTTATTTAAAAGTAACAAGTAAACATAAGTGAAAGCAACTGCGAAGTTAAGTACAAGGTGTCTGTTAGTTAATCCCACGAAGTACCGTGACTGTGCCAAAGCTTTATTTCGCTATTACGACGTCCGGAGATGTCACATGTCGTGCTTAGCGTAGCGTGTCTAAACCGAGCGATGCCCCGTCAGCTCTATCAAACTTCCGTCAGGATCGACGGTGACTGCGAGTAAATTAGGTGGGCTTGACGCCGCGCGGGATCTTGGCATGGGGTCTGGGCGTCTCAGAAGCGGAAGAATAAGAAGATCGGGAGAAAGAGAGAGAGAAAGGAAGGCCTGGCGATACGCCAGAAACTTTTATTCTGGCCGACTCCTTCCATGTCTTTAAGCTCACCCCGGGTCCCGGTCCCGGGATTTCTTCAACCCCGTCGCCATTTTTCCTCGTTACCACGATCTCGCGGCACGAGTTACACTCCCTCCCTCCCTTTCTCTTGTCTGCCGTCGCTTCTGTCACTCCGCTTCGCTTCGCTCCGCTTCGCGTTCCGCGATGTAGAAATAAGTTTATTAACAAACGCGCAGCGAGATCTTCGTCCATAGCGCCGCGCCGTAGAGAGAACATCGGCAGAAATAGCGGCTCCTAAAATAAGCATCGTGGAAGACGAGGCGCGTCTCTTCGAAGACACACGGATCTTTGCGCGAGCGCGAAGATCGCAACTCTTACTTGTTGGCCAACTCCTTCATTCACCCATATCGCCTTTCGCTACGCGATAAGGTAAATCATATAACTGTTAATCCTTCTGCCAATGCTAGATTATTGTGATACAACATTATAACTAATATAAAATAGTCATGTAGGAAATTTATTAGGTTTTATACAGAATGGATATTACTATAAAAATCTCCAGCATTCGAATATCTTGAAGATAGGGGTATTATTAATGCAATATATATTACATAAATATACATATCGTGGAGATACTCATCTCTGAGCGTAACAATAACATGAATAAACGCGTATATCTATATTGCTTAATTAATTTTAATGAGTTCTCGCTCTAATTAATTCTTTCACAAGAATTGCTCTGTTCTTTGATATTTGTACACATATAGACTGTCGTGTATAATCCTTTGCACCAGAATATGCCGCAGCATTTATCTGGTTTCCCCTTAAATGCGTTTAATTGATCAGTCTAATTATCAAAGTGCGGTGTCGTCCATCGCTAGTGCATAAATCGTTCTTCCGCGCGCGCTTCACCGCACTACAAGCGCTTAATTAGCTGCCGTATTAATTTCAATATATGACATTTTATTGCACTTTCACGTTCTTCCGTTTATATGGAAATCTATTCATCCGAATTCTAAAATCAACGTTATAAAGTGAATATTGCAATATTTTGCAATGTATTCCACCCGCGGGATTAACGGCAATCTTTACAATTGCGCAGCGATCCTTGTTGTATTAACATGTAGGTACATAAAACCTCATATTTATGCCGCGCATTTAGCGCTATCCATTATTCATATAAAACTCGTGCGCGTTATTGCGCGAATGGGACGCGGAACGTTAAGCGCTTAACATCCGGGATCCGTAGTGTATAGAAAATTTGACGAACCGTTAGGGAACGAGTTAAAACGGATAAAACTTAGTGAGAATGCGTTACGAATGAAAGAGTAAATGAATAATGGGACGGTTTAAGCTTATCGACTTCAAATATTTAATTGACAGATACTGAAGTACGAATACACGCTCTTCCTCCACGAACTGTCTCCAGCATCACGAATGTTTCTAAGCTGGATAGTGCAGGATATTCTAGGTTTCCTGTATTTTATATGACGTCAGAACAAGCTTAGTGTAGAATCAAATGAATAGGATTTTAATATTTGTATGTATATAAGGTTTAATTCGCCAATGAGAAATAATGTACAGTTACATGACAACAATTTCTCGAAACTGTTATTAATAAATTATCATTATTATTATTATTATTAATTATCATTATCTATCTCGCTTTCTCAATTTCCATGACACACTTCTCTTTCTCTCTTTCTCTCTCTCTCTCTCTCTCTCTCTCTCTCTCTCTCTCTCTTTCTCTCCTCTTTCTTTTTATCTCCCGAACTTTTGTATGTAATGCAAAGTTTCGAGAGAAGCAATAGAGCGAGCGAGTGGCAGTGACTGATACTTGCGTTGAAACTAATGGCGCGTGCAGAATGCGGATTCAGCATGACGCGGTCGATAGTAGACGTACGAGGGAACAGGCGACGAGAGTTGGAGGAAAGAGGGTGATGTTTTGTTAACCACGAAGAGAAAGAGAGAGAGAGAGAGAGAGAGAGAGAGGGCGGGTGGGAGAGTGCTTGAAGGGCTACCTGCTTGTCTGCATGGGGCGTTGATTTTGACAAAGGGTTTAAATGCCTGGCGAGACCGCCCAAGCATATCTAATTCCCGCACCCTGCAACTCCGGGGAGCCTGCAAGCTGACGATATCTATCAAACCGGGGATGCATCGTTGCCCCTCGTGACAAAGAGCGCTGGTGTAGGAGTTGTTTTTCATGACCTAGCCCCTTTTGAAGGGTCATGCGCTTTTAAAGCCCTCCGCTTTCCGCGCTGCCAAGCGGAGATGCAAGGTCATGTAAACAGCTTTCGATCATAGAGATTGGAGATTGTCTCACGAGAAGATAATCGATGCGTCGATCGATGCGATCTGTTAACGATGATGAGTCTTTAAGCTGTAAAATGATTATCATTTTGAATCGCATATGTCGATTACCTTGACATCGTATCAGGATATCTTAATGGGAAAAATTAATTGAACGTAAATTTATTTGTTTAATTTTATTTTTATCATACTTTGTCTTATACAGTTCTATTAATGTTACCGTTATAAATCTTTTAATTTTCTATCAGTAAACTCGTGGTTATAGCGTTTTATTTCATCATACTTATTTCAGAGGACAAAAGCAATTTGTCATGCTCTGGACGCGACGATAAGAATTTACATGCAAATAAACTGCACGTGTAGGTCTTACATAATGCAACGCGCTACGGGAAAACAGTCCAATGACTAACATATATACTTCACATTTACTAGAATACTAAAACTAAAGTGTTGTTTTTTGTTAGACGTAAATATCTAATCTGACTTAAGACCATGTACGCAAGCAATATCATTCATCTCATAATATAACATAATCTTGTAATGTTTTTACGAAATGATAATCGCATGTTAATAACTTGGTTATCGCATCCGTTGAAAGTTATATAAGATAACATGACATTTCTCGCCACGATCTCTAATGTTATCGTATTTAACGTGAAATGCGGATCTATTGCGTAAATATCGTATTACGAAAAAGAGATAAAAGCGGGCATTTGGCCGGGAGATGAAAGTACCGCATAAATAAAAATTCATGCCGCGTGCTGAACCAAAATCGAAAAATCCTCCGTTATGTACATATATATATATATATTTTTTTTTAGTATTTTTCGCTTTAGCGCAAATTCCATTCCAGCCGCGTAATCTCCGACCCTTTTCGATATTTCGATATTCATTATACAAGCTTCCTGAGGGATCCTTTTACTTTCCGTTGAAATTGTGTTACAAAGATTATTCCATTTTCCATCATTTGTACCACAAAAGCGTAAGGAGTCATCATACGTTTCCCGAGAAAATAACACTTTAAAAAATAGCTTGTTAACAAAAGTCGTTTTTGCACCATAAAAAATATCGTTTATCTAATCATGGAGAAATACATATTTAGAAAGTTATTCTGAATTTTTTCATAATCTTTCCCATGTCACTTATATGAATTACTATTATTATCTTCTACATTTTATTATGAGACATTTACTTTAATCTCACTTGTACTGGTAGTAACGTAATATTACCAACAATAGAAGGCCATTTTCTCGTTATGTATCGATAGGATAGAGGCACCCGATAATCTCGTCTCGGTTCGAAAGTGACAGTTGTATGGACGACGTCACGCGTGCGAGCAACAACGACGTGAAACAAAGTACAGGATCACCGTTCAATTACGCGCGACGTAATACATGCGTGCAACGGTAGAACGATAAACCGCAGGTCGCTAGGAGACGGGATGCACGGATGTCGGGTCATCCCAACGATGCGCTCCGCATCCGTACATCCGTGTGTCGCCGCGCACACACGTGCAGATACGTGTGTGTGCGTGCGTTTGCGAACTGCACGTATCGGATAAACACACCCTACGCCGTATGCATCGTCGTTGCCCGTTGCGGAGTGGTCCTCCCCCTCCGGGTAATAACAGTAAATCTCGAGTAATAAATCCCTCCGCCGTGTCTTCCTTCCGCACCCCCCTTCGTCCTTCTCTCTGCCCGCTCGCGCAGTGGGTGTATACGCCTGTGCGTGTGTGGATGCTTGTGCGTGGCCTCCTCCCCTTCACCTGTTCATCCCTCTCTATTTGTTCCCAACCAGTTTCTCCCTCGCGTGATGAGCGTATACGCACACGCGCGAAGAGATGGGCATGCAATTTTTATCCGCTCGCCTCTCCTCGGGATGGGATATACGTGTATGACGTGCATTGTTGTAAATTGCTCCCGCATGCTACGGCCGTGTACCTACCGGGTTAATCGAAGACCCCCTTGAACTCCCTTGAACTCGGACTAATGCGAGGGGAACCGGAAAACCAGTTGAACGTGCAGCCGTACTACTGCACAATTCCTCGGATGAAATGATCTGTCGTTGTCCGTGTACAAAGCGCGCTTTCGATCGAGGTCAGTAGACAAGATTCATAGCTACGATTGATAACGTACTGCCATATCATTGAGCATCCAGGAGCACTTGGAACGGCGTGCGATTGCACGAACAGCGATTTGGTCTAATAAATTAGGAAGTAATTTAATGTCGGACCAATAACAATCCTTTAGCTTTTACACCCGATTATCATGGCAACTATTACCGATGCTATCGGTGCTTTTGGATAGGCGCCAATTGAGCAGAGGATAATGGCATTACATTGTTATCGTGATTTATACTTTAGCATCGGGACTCGAAGTAATACTCGACTTCAAAAATAATCCGTGAAGTATCGCTAATTATATATGATAAGAAGTTTTTGTTATCACATTTCAACTTTGAAGAAGATTAAGTCCAGGTTGTAACATTGTATCTTTTTTTCAATTTCATACGTCAGTTTATTTTTCCGTCTGTATAATACGTCAGAGCTTGATACAACAGAGCATTACTCAACGTCAAAGATTTCTTTGTAACTTGCCATTTCGTAAGACTTGAAAGATAAACAACTCACGGAAGAATATATGAGAACCGATGTATTGAATTATGCGAATACACACCAAGCGAGGGTGGAAGAAGGGGATGGGTTGCCAGGGAGGTTGCTTTATATAGCGTCCTAGGGTTACCGAGTTATGCGAATCACTGACTGCGCACATCAAAGGGATTACCTCGGTAAATCAGCTCCATAATCTCTCTGGACGGTGAACAGCCGATGTACCGGACAGCTGTAGGGATCGATCGGTTGCCCGCCACAATTATGCAGTCCGATCAAGGGTATCGAGATAACCTTCGTGTACAGGCATATCGAACGCGCGATAATCTACCGCCGATAATTTCAATAATTAACGGCTGTGCGGTTCGTTTATATCAGTTTACGACGTTCTTTATATGTAATCGACTTCTGTCACGTAATATTATTAGATATGTACGTGTACGGCATGTCCTCGTTCAAAAATTCCAAAATGAGAATAAACAAAAAGAGAACTATGTATGAAAAAGTTTTGAATTGATGTCAGTTTTTAAAAGCCATTTCTCGTCAGTTATGTCTAATTATAAAATCTCGTACAACGCTATAAACTGATCTACATAGTAATATACGGTTACGCTTTCCGCACGTTATTATTATCATAGTATCATTATGAAAACGGGGTATATAGTACTAAAGTTTGTTAACTCTAACAATAAAACCGAGTTAACGATTCGCTATTTTTTCCTGCATTATAGTCCTATGACATAGATAGAGAAAATAGGAACGTGTTAATTTTAACGTGTTTTAACGTTAAAATTAACTTCACTGCGCTCGATTTCAAGATAGATTCAGTATCAATTTCATTTTTCAGTATGTATGCTATGCATACGTCACGTTCGCTTTTTTTCGTTTTTCAGAGAAGAACAACGCCCGTAACAATCGACGCCGACGCGTGAGCGAGGGTGCCAGTCGCGAGAGAACCGAAAAAGATTCGGCGGATACCGCGTTATCCACGCGGCAACAGGAGGATCGCGAGAATAAAGGTCCGCCGTCGGGCAAGGTAAGCAATCGTGTTGCGCGGCCGGTGTTGGAGGAAGCGAATAGTGCGTCGGGAAGTGTTTCGAAGCTACGAAGACGCGGCCCCGCGGTAAAAAGCCCGACCACCGATCACCAGAGTCCGGCGCAGCACCAGAGACCGGTACGAAGAAGACCAAGGTCGGGAGGCGGCCAAGAAGTCAAGACAGGCGCAGAGGGAGAGTCTGTCGAGCATCATCGTACCGAGGCGAGAGCCGACAAGGACGAACGCCTCGGTAACAGATCGGAAGAAGAGGAGGAAGAGGAAGAGGAGGAAGAGCGTCTCGAGGGAGAGGATGAAGAGAGTCAGGAACGTTGCGATCCACTGACTAAGCGGCTAAGAACAAGCCCCGTCGGCAGAAAGCTCCGGTCCGAGAGTAGTAAGGGCAAAAACGCCGAGGAAGCTGCAGCGGATCGGGCCAGAGAGTCGGCGGTGGAGGCAGAGAGAGAGGTCGAGGACGAAGACGACGACGAAGAGGAAGCGGGGGTGGGAAAACACGACAGGGCCGAACGAGAGGTCAGTAAACTTGAGGAGGACGAGGAGAGTCAGTCCAGGGAGCGGGACAGAGAACCCGAGCCACCACCTCCGGATAAAGTCGATCCCGGAGGCGATCCGGCTTCCAAGGAGGAGCAGCAACCAGATAACAAATCAGAATCGGGAAAAGACGCTCGCGCGACCGATTGGGGCGCGGATAAAGTCGGCGAGCGCAAGGAACAGCAGCAACAACAACAACAGCAACAGCCACCGCAGTTACTCGTGAATGGATTGCACGTCGACTCGCCGCTGGTCAGCGACAAGACGAATGTCATCCGCGAGGGCAGTCCGTCGCTGCTGAAGTCGACTCGATCTAAGACAAAGGGCTCCGCGGAAGAAGACAGAGAGGACGTAGCGGCGGCGGCGGCGGCGGCAGCAGAGGACGAGCGCGACGAAAACGCTAGTGAGGAAGAGGTGGGTTCGCAGCGGTCGCGACGCACAGAGCTGACCACCACTGAGTTAGGCACGGAGGATAGCGTGGGTAGCGTCGGCGGCGTGAGGGCGGCCAGCGTCGAGTCGGTCGTCGAGCTGCTGGAGTCGAGCAGTCAGGACTCAGGCTCCGTGCTGGAGAGGCTGAGTCCGTTTAGTAGCAGCGGCGGCGGCGGCCCCGGCAGGCAGAGCAGCCTGCTCCTGGAACAGCAGCGGGAGCAGGAACGCAGTCGGCACAACGAAAGCCCGATCATCCTTGCCGAGAGACTGAACAAGCCGCCACCGCCGATCGCCGGTCACCATCACCACCATCATCTACAACCTTACCATCAGTCGCATCATCAGCAGCAACAGTTCCATCATCAGCACCATCAACAGCACCACCAGCAGCACGTCCAGCAGCATTATTCCGCCAACAATCCGGTGATCCACCACCATCACCAGCAGCAGCAACAGCAGCAACAGCCGCCGTCGCAACATCATCACTATCAGCTAGCGAGCAGCCCGCACCAACACCATCACCATCCCACCGCTCGCCTGACCCCGTCGAGCCTCCTCGAGGTACAACAGCAGTCTCACACATCGAGGGGTGGCGATGAGGCCGGCCTCATGGAAGTGGAGGCCGGGGCCGGGATACCTGGAGCGAACGTACTCGCCGGTGTGCCCACGGCGGTCGGCGGAATACGGTCGTCGGGAGGCAGCAGCGGCGCCGCCGGCGTCGTCGGTACTTACGGCGACAGCGGCTCCGATAGCGGGGTAAGCTCGCTGAAGAGCGCCGGTTCTGGCGACGAGAGAAGCGGCAGCAGGAGCTCAGCGCTCAGCGTCGAGGAGACGACGTCGTCCTCGACACCGTCGGCAGTGGTAGCCGCCGCCGCTGCCGCTGCCGCCGCTACCCCGGCCAGGATTTGGCACGTGCAGAGTGTGCAGCACACGTCCCTATTGATGGCGCATCCGTCCCAGGGCGCGCCCAACGCCGGCGCGAGTGCCGCGGCCACGGCGCCGCCGGTCGGCTATCACAGTTCGGCGCCTCCGAGTCATCACGCCGCCGAGATGCTCTGGAGACCATCCAGGGCCTACCCGCCGCTCTCGCACACTCTCTTGGGCCCACAACCATCCAGCCCGGAGGAACTGCTCGAGAGAGATCGCCACGATAGGATGCTCCGGTGAGTCAGGTTTTTTTTATTGTCTTTCAATGGAACATTCCTGCGAATTTGCGTTGCCACATAGGAAATTTTCGAAAAGTTTTCGGGTTGAAAACGTATCGTAATCAACGTTTCTTATGAAGAATAGGTTGACAAGAATTTTTAAAAAGTGTTAGAGATTTTTTTCTGTACAGTTGTGTCTCTTTAAATTATGAGAAATAACATAAAGTATAAAAATAAAATAGATTTCTTATAAGTGAAACATATAATTTACAGTTACAGTTACTAAGTAAATAAATTTTGATATTGAAACACTTCTGATTTCGACTAGATAATAGATATCCAACTTTATAGAAAAGAATTTCTCTCAATAGATGTTAATCTCTTTTTACTTTGAGATAGAAGTATCAAGCTATAAAAATGCTTGTGAATGCAGGTGTCAATACATACTCGCGAATTTATGTGGTTCGAAAGTAGATCCGCGCCTCGATAAACGGCGCGGGCGCCTTGATAGGTTTGACGTTGCGTTACGTGTCCTATAATCAGCTCGGTCAATTGATGGTTGCAACGCGATATGTAACGACGATAAAAAGTTTATTTACCGCGACTACTTTTCCGCTCGACTACGCGCGCCATTAATAGCGCTGGCACATGCACGAGCGATTTCAAATACGCGCATAATAATGCATTAAAGAACCGCGTGACGATGTCATGACTACGCCAATGATCTAAACCCCGCAGATTCGCTTTCCCCGCCGACGTGAATTACCCGCCGCAATCCGTGACATTTATCGCATTTTTTTTTTATTCACTCGATCAATTGCCTCGTCGATAACCTCGACACAGAAATGAGCTGAAACGTGCCAATAACACTACGATCCAATATCACGAGTAAACACGAATTGCCTGCACGCTTCGAGAAGCGTTTTGCGTTTTGTTCCGAGTTCCTCGAATACTCGCGAGAAACAGGCGTTTCGCCCGTGCGTAATTTACTCGCTCGCGTATCCCCGCGACGAAACGTCCAGCCGGCCGGTAGATCCTCGAAGGAAACGAGACTATCATCCGGCATCGGGGAAGTGAATGCCCGACCGTTGTGGCAGCTGCATTCGGCGCTTTCTCGCCGTCCGCCGGTTCTAGCCGTCGGACTTTCTTTGTCTGACTGTTCTCGCGTGACTACGTCAAGCGTACATTCGCCATTCTCGTTTCTCCTCGTGTGCGGGGAGGGCAGACAGGCGGATGCGCCTGTAAAAAAAAAAGAAAAAAGAAAAGAGGTGGACGGGACAGGCTCGAGCGTGCGTATCCACGGCCAAGCGCGCGGGACGTGTATCTACGTGCGTTTCCGGGCGCCAGCTGCGAGCCGTTCCTCCGACTTCCGCCGGATTATCGCGATAGAGACGAGGCACGGCCTGAGTAATCGAGTCATCATTCGCGCGGCAACGCCGACAACGAGGCGGTGACCCGAAACCGTCGCTCTTCGGCTCGTATAAATATAAACCGGTGGAATACTTACCAACACCGACGACGCCGTCGCTGATCGGCACGTGTCGATGACCCTGCCGGCCGTGCGCGCTGTGTCTCGCTTGACCTCACCGAAGGCCGTCCGCCGAAACTTTCGGTGTCACTCGATTATTTCTATTACGTACGTTCCCCAATTTCTACATAATGGACGGGCTGCTTATCCTTAAGAGTGAACAGGTGGAAGTGATAATCCCGATATTGCATTAACATAATTTTTGCAACGTTTAACGTGCGCGTAGCAGATTTTTGTATATAAAATCTTGGAAAGCTCGCTCTATTCCGTAGAACTATACAAATGCTCTTTGTGCCATAAACTCTTCTCGCGAACAGTTTCGTTTTTCAATTATCCATAGTCAAAGTTCGCCGGGTAGGAAGTTACTCTCGACAGTATAAAACTTGTATGTACTTTCTTCATCGATAACAATGGAAACATATAAGTCCAAGATAGACTCGACCATGACTCCACGTCTGTCAATGGTCGTACGCTACGTTTCGTTTTAGCTATGCATCGATCGAAAGAGGCGGTATATAAAGTTTTCTAAGTACGACTAACTAAAAGTTGGAATGTTTGAAACTAACCACGGCGAACTTTAAATTACGAATAATTTAAGTGCGAAACTCTGTTATCGCGGCAAGACGAGTGTCATAAATCGGAAGCTATTGATATCTTGGCATTTAAGAAAAGATCAACTCAAAATATCCGTCCTTAGAACTACGGTCGTTGATTTTGTAGTTGGTACAAGGCTCGGCAGTACTGCTTTCACTTTTATAAAGAGTGACACATCAGCTTCACTTATTTTAACCTAATTTTCCATGGTATAAATCACGTTATTCTTAGGATTTTTCGTGATTAATGCTGACCGATATAAAAATTGCCTCTTTCCTTCTCTCGCTTTTAACGCATCATTGAAACTAATCCTCGTGACAAATCCGGCGACCTGACCCACGAGACGAGTTCAGCGAGCATCTAGGTAGGGATAATTAGTCCGTGAACCGAGAGCATGACTGAGATATTAAAGCTCCTCTAGTATAAGAGCCCATGCAGGCGGAAAAGGGCGACGGAGGGTTTGAGTTGGCAAGCTACTAGACGACGATGATGACCTCCTACATCGTCTGCCACTGCTGCTGCTCGTGTTCGGGAGAGAGGGGACAGACAGCAGAGGACGTGCGTCGACTTGACAATATATTACATCAAGCTGGTGCCAAGTCCCTCTAAATATCGTTCCCGAGTATTTTTATGACGTTGAACGTCGGCTACATTACGACGCTTTTTTCGGATCACAGTATTTTATTTCGGACGATAAAGAGACGGAGAGAGAAACTTACGGTCTCTGCACATCTCACGACATTTCTTTTCGATAACTGTTTGTCTCGTTATTTACCCGCGGACAGACATTTGTGTTTGGTTGTTTCCCGACTTACTTACCATTTCGTGTAAAGTATTTATTCATGTTTCCCCAAAAAATAGATTTTTATTTGTCGATATTTATAAAAATGAAGAGAAATACAGCAAGAAATAGCAAAGATCAAATTAGCATTAAAAAAAATAGGAATATAAGATCTTACAGCCGTCAACAAATATACCGAATTAATGAAATTAATTAATAAAACTAATTAATGCTGTAAGTAAGAAAACTTGCATAAAGTATCTTCTATTCATATAGTGTAACATTTCTGCTGTTTAATTGCTACTTTTTTTCGCTTATGCAACAATGATGTAGCGGCTCTCTGGTGTTCCGCGAAAATTAGACCGGCTAAAATTGGAAGCAACAGTTTGTCGGCAGACGAGTTAATCGTCTTCGCATCCTCGAGACGTTTTCAAGGCCGAAGCTGTCCGATAGCATCCGAGAGCGAGCGCTCTCGGTTTTCCCTTTCTCTCTCGTCGGGGGTACAAGCGAACTCACGGGAGGAACGCCGCAAAAAGAACGAAGACGCGCGGTAAGAGAGCTACCCTAATGACCATCGTGTAGCGACGAAGGTTAACTACGCGGTTCATCCTCCTGCGATCGATATCCCACGTTCTTGTGCGTGTCTCATCTTCTCTCATTCTGGGATCCCACCGGAGCCGGTAGCACTCGATCACGAGGTATTAAAGCTTGATTGATAGATGCATCTTTTTTTTCTGGTTCAATCCTGGCCTCGACGATGAGTCACGCGAGACCTGAAATGCGTTCCTGAATACAAAGGTATGGTTAAGATTAATCGTGCGCGAGCGAAATTATTCTTGTTCCAAGAAAGGCATCAATCGCGGCATTCGGTCACTACGAATCAGTTTCGACAAAAAGCGGTGTAAGAATTTATCAGAAAAGATTAATGTTATCAAAAATCTATTACAGAGCCGATGTAACTTTAATTATTTTGTTGATTGTTCAAAAATCACGCAGAAATCACATATCATATTACACCGATCGTGACAACGAACGTAAAGGAAAAAAAAAGAAGAAAAATTTATAATGTTCTTAGTGTCTCGTTGTAAATATTTCATTAACTGAAGTAGAAAATGTATAACCGCATTACGTCGTTAGATAGAAACGTTGGAAGGTAACGTCGTTCATTAACGAAGCGGCATTAGGACGAGTTATCAGGCTTCACTTCACGAAAGCCATCGGCAAATTAAAGAGCAAATTTACCTGGGATATCGATGAGGGATGTTGTTGCGGTGTTAGCCGGGAGAAGTAATCGCTGATCGTTACACGTAATACACACACACACATTTTGTAAAAATGTAATTTTAGTTTTAGAACATTCTGAACACATTGGCACAAAAAATTAACAAAAATTTGTTTACGAAAACAGCTTCCTGTACTGAGGAAGCAACAATGCGTGATTAATTAATTATAAGTAAAAATTAGTTATTTATTGTTTTTGCACAAGTAGTAACATTGTAATTTTTATTTTTAGTATTAGATTCCAGTGGTGGCTTTAAATAAAGGATGTAACGAAAACCTGGTTTAAAGCCACCACTGGAATCTAATACTAACCATTGCACCAAATAATTATTGGCTAGGCAGTCGTAGCCAGTGTCTCGATGCAATGAATACGGTTCTTCTACAGACCTCACAGCGGAAAATACCATAATAACACGCTATATCGCGATTCACGAAAAGATTTTCCGCCTTTTCAAATAAACTATTTTGAAATGAATAATAGTTTATTTGAAAAGGCGGAAATTCTTTTCGTCTCAGACAACAGTACTATAGTCAACTTAGCTGGGAGAAGTAATCGCTCGTTACGTGTAACGAACAGGTGAAATTGGAAACTTGATAAAGCGGAGATACGGATCGGCGGCGATCAGTTATTCGCACGAGAGGACGTCGCGGAACGCGACTTTGCATTTGCCGATATCACGCGAGCCTTTTACGCGTCCGCTCGAAACTTCCTAGAAGTTCCTGCGGCAGAAAATGTCGCGGAGACACGCGTATACGCTTTCCGATGCTCTTTCGCGCACGTGGCGTGATCACGAAACAATGATTTCGGTGAGATTGCCTTTAAGCATAAATAAGATCGATCTTTCGTGTCAAAGTTGCATCAAAGATTTAGTTATGACTATAATATTACCTGGCCTATGTAATTAGCACATCAGTTCAAACAATTAGTGTTTTTTTTTAAATTACGTGGTAATTTAAATGATTTAAGTGAAAAGGAAATATTATCCAATTAGTACTAATTTCAATAATATTAATTAGCCTTTTTTGCCTTACCTGTAAAAATATCTTGAACTGTGTACAGCTCGATACTCAAATATTCAATCCTCGCAGAGCATTCACGTAATTAGTACGCCTTTTACCAACACGATGAGCCGAAACTAATGCGGATGATCGGAGAGCTTCGCAATTTCACCCTTTTTCTCCAAGAAAGCGATCCTAACGTGTAACTGATGTACTATTATCCTGTTCTAAATACGTCCTATTATGTGTGTTCTCTCTTTCTCTCGTCTCTCGTGTAACGACCGCGATTTAACGCTTATGCAAGCCCGACCTCTCCGAGAGAGGTAATCAGCTGGCCGCCGAGTGCGGCAACAGAAACTGGCATTTGGGCACAAGGTCACGCGCAGCTTCTTTTTTATCTCTCCCCGCCTGGCTCTCCATCTCTCGCCCGCTTGATCCTACCTCCTGCCTCCTGCTTCTCCTCCTGCTCTTTAACCTTCTCCCTCCGTATAGCCCGTCCGAGACCGTTTGTTAACCGGTATGAGCGAGGAGGAGAAAAGGATGGGACGAACAAGAATGCATGTAGCAGGAAGCTGTAAAAATATATATCGGATGCCCGGTAACTTATCCGATGATCGCGTGTCCGCGTCAGAGCATCATCTAATAACAGGATACTGAATGCCCCGGCTACAACATCATATATAATAAACTAAATTGATTATAGATTAGTAGGATAGATGTACTAGAATAGAATAATTTGATATTGCGAGATTTATTTTAATTCTTTTATTAGAATCATTTTCTATCTTGAACATACATAAATAGATTCAATTAGATTAGATTTAATCAGTTCATTACTGCGTTAACGTTATCGCTCGTATACGACATTATATAGCTATTGTTTATCTCTCTTTTTCTCTTTTTAATGACGACTGCCATTTATGCCAAGTGATATTTATTCTGGAATGTAAGCCCGACGTGTTATGATCGGTGCCAAAGTCTTTATCATTAGCAGTTGTGTCGACGCGCTATTATTATCACTATTTAAATAGCTGCTTGCAAACAGTTTCGCGTCTATGTTCTGGAATGTGTCTCGTAAAAAGTATTTTCTATCATCCGTCACTGATTTATCTCGAGGACAACGCTCATCGTTTTTGCGGTCGCATTCTGGTAGCCGCGTTCGCCAAAGGTGTGTGTGTGTAAACGTGTGAGAAACACGTTTACAAGGAAATAAATCTTGTCGGTGCCTCTAACTCCTCCAGATTGCGTCACGCGAGTCTGAATCACACGCTGGGATATCTCACGGTTCACCCAGTTTCATCGCCGAATCGAAAGTCTCGTACGTTTCATTCGTGGCGTATCACGCGCTTCTCGTCCAAGGCCACCGCCGTTTTACGCGACGAAATGTCTCTCTACGGATTTTGCAGTTAATCCTATCGTACACCACTCGATGTTATCTTATCTGGATTCAGCGTACAGTATAATTAAACGTGATAATATACGAGGAACGTGAATGAAGTAACATCTAGAAATAGTTACCTACATCTTGTCTATACTTCAGATTAATTATAACATTGCGCGTTTTTTAACGTTCTACAATCTACGATAACGCTAACATTTTTATAATATTGAAAACATACTAATCCATCGTATACAGGGCGATGAATCTCGACGTTAATTGATTGAAAGGTTTCGAATGGAGCGTAAAGCTCGGACACGTCGTATAAAGCGTGTGATCTATGAATCGATTAGTCGACGCGTGTCTCGTGTACTTCTTCCGCCTGGAACGGTGCAACCGACGCCTGTCTCGGACATCGTCGTTCAGCTCCGAGAGAGAGTCGATCGGCCAACGAGCGACACGGACGAGCAATTTATCTCGAGGTCATCGCGTTATCTTCCCACCGGGGACGCGTACGGAACGTTCGAGAGTAGGCGAAGTAACCGGCAACGATCGCCGTTCATTATGCAGTTCACGTGGCACACGTCCGTCAGCTCGCCGGCGATTTACACGCCCGTCACGCACACACGCGCCACGCGAAATCTGCCCGGGACGGGATCCGCTCGCTCGCACGCACCCAACGTATGCATGCACGTATGTAGATACATGCGTACCGTCGCGTCGCGTCGTATCTTCTGGTATCTCCTCTCCGCCGTTATCTACGGGCGCAACGGCGTGGAGATTAGAATTCGCGCCTCGCTCGTAGATATCGCTCCTGGGAGTGATGGCCACTTGAGGCCGAGGACGCGAGGATTCTTCTTGGAAAAACACGCGAGCAGAATTTTTCTTAGAACTCTCCAAACATTCGTCTTTGGTAACCTTACTTATGTTTCTTTTTCATTGTGTAATTTATATTTGACGCTTATCTTAATATTATTGTCAGTTATATTGAACATATTGATAACTATTTAGTAGTCTGCACAATTTGTATTTCAACTTCTATTTCTCCTAATCTTTTTCCTAAAATCTTTCTTCCCTAAAACCCGACGCCTATGCGTCATTATTCGGTCTCGCGGATGCGCATTCACGGACTCGCTCGCGTATTATCGAACACATGCGCCGTTCATGCATTAGTCTCGCGTTACGTGGTACATATCCGAAGTGAACTCGCTCTCCAGGCGAGATTCGTGTATACACGCGTGTTCGCACGCCAGGCACATTGGCGAGCGAGCGAGCGAGCGAGCGAGCGAGCAAACGAACAAGCATGCGTAGGCCGCGCTAACAGTAAATCCAGTGAAACGGAGGGCTTCGCTAGGGCATAAGGGGAGGAGCGGAGAAAAGGAGAGGAATGATGTAACCTCTGTCTGGCTCGTTCGGTATGTAATCGTCGTAACAAACGAGTCGTAAATTCAACTCAAGCGTGCGGGAACTTCTCGGACATTTCGAGTATCCAAGGTCGAAGCTTCGCTGCTCGTCGCTATTGTAATCGCTTTTTTCAAACGAAAAGATTTTTTATGTTAAGATAAGGTGCAAATCAGCTGCTTTGTCATTTAAATTTCTGTTGAAATATCTTTGAACCCTTTACACGTATTTTTCTTTTAAAAAATGCCTACGGTATATTTAATCCGTATAAAAATGATGTCAGCTTTTCGCGTTTTTTAGCTCTCGCGTACGATTATCCTATATTTGATGAAACACCGCGAGTCACATCCACGCGTTTCCCCGAAACTAATTAATTATATAAAAATGATAATTAACCAAGCACCTGTCACGGCGCACAATACGAGTGAACGGGACTACGTCGAGCGATGACATGTGAATGAAATAGCTTTCAGCGCTCGTTTCGTTCGACGCTGCAAAACGCCCGGCAATTTCGCAAATTGCGAGCGGCGTGGCTGTGACATCACAGAGCATTCGCGGATCTGCGTATCGATGGGCGAGCGATGCCCGGGGAAAATTTCGTGCATTTGTGGCGAACCGGCGATACCGCCGTCAAAGGACCGAAGCCAGACGCATACCGCGTGTTCGCGAACGCTCTCGCGGCCGATTGATCGACAATGTGTCAGAAGGTACTTTCTATAGGGTATTGTCTATACAGGATATCTCGCCGCTGCGCCGGATGCGCTTTCAGCCGCAGGTTCTTTGACAAATTTGAAATCGATGCTGGCAGGTACATGATGGAGATTCGTAATTTGCCACGATTTTTCCACTTTTAGCGTTAACGTCCCAATACGTCGGGATGCCAATTAAATTTTCACCTAGGTAGATTTTAGATGTAATTAGGTTGGAAAACAGATTTTATTATGCATTTATAGTTTTGGCGAGGAAGAGCTTGATTCGCCAGAATTTTGTCTCTTTTAATTCAAGATAATTCAGGATCGGATCAACATTATACATAGAAGTACTATTTTTACTTTATTTATCATTCAATAACTGCCGGTGGCTCATCGTTCAAGTGTTATTATTTTGAATTATTCCATCTTATCGACTTTCAGAGTATCTGATGAAAGTCACATCTGATGATGACATCATCAAATGCCCAAACTTTATATGTAAGAAAGAAGATTCGATTAATTTCTAAGATTTTTCTGAGTGTCGTGCGTCGAATAGCAAGTTAACACGGTACAGTTTCGAAGATCCAATTGATCTGACTTGACTTCAAGAGGCACGTATTATACGATATCTTTCCATTTCCTGTCACCGCGTTTTAATCGGGTCACTGACTCTCCGGCGTCGACTGGAATCCAATCGTAGGAATGTGTCCTCGTAGCCAAATCGACCAGACACGATGGACGCAACCGACAGCCGTATAATAAGACATCATGCTGGCTATAATAAGTCGCTATATAAACGCGCGCTATATAGACGTGGCGCTATAGCGATGCTAGGATTGCCGATTCAACGAAATCGTATATATGCGCGAATACGCAGTTCCCGCACAGTTCATCGCAGTCGAATAGCTCTGTTCGTCATGCCATTATCATGCCGTTAACGTCGCCATTATCGTGCAGATGTCCCGGCTGAAACTGGTTCCGCGCGATCCCATACGACTAACATATTTTTAACGCAGCCGGAAAGCATATACGGGCACGCATGATTCAGGTTCTGGCCTCAATGGAGACCAGAACGCTCTTTAATTGGCGTCCAGTATATTATTATTATAATTATAAGGATCTTATATCGTGATACCATTATAAGAATTTATTATTATAATATACTATTTTCAGATCTCAATTTTTGATCCCTTGAAACCGGAAAAAAGATATTAATTTCCTGGTTGTACCGTTTTATCGTATTATCACCATAATTATACTTATAGTCTCCAATATCCTCACATTCGTGATCCTTTCGTTCGCGAACTTTTTATGTCCAACTTGCTATAAATGTATACAACGATCAAAAGTAATTAGCTTTCCTCTCTATTTGTCGCGTAACAAAACTGCCCCAAGAGACGTTAACCGACCCGATTTAGCGCGAATAAATTTAACGCGACACGGTTTCGTACTACAGGCCGTACGCACTTCGTACACAATCTGATATTATGGTAGCTAGTTGGACGCGAAGCATAACTCAATTTCTCGGCAAACGACTGCGCCCGCCCACGCGCGTCGGGGCACGACGGCAATTCCAACAATTCCGTACTCCCGTAATTTGGCTCGTGAATAATTATCGCCGGGGGCGGTGTCGAAAATAAACGATATATTTCCGGGATTGCGTGACGGCGCGTAAACAAGAAACAAAACGAAATCCCCGTTCGTTCGTTCGTTCGTTCGCGCGCGCTTTCCATTTCTAATTCAAGAAATCCATTAAAAGGATGAACGCTCGCCCGCCTTCGTGACTAACGTTCTCTTTGGCAAAGAGAAGGGTAGGTCGAGGCTTTTCAGGCGTGGAGGAACGCGCTACGAGATTTGCGTGGCCGAGAGCCATAAACGCACACGCGTACGTGCACCTGCATCCACGAAACTCACACGTGTACGCTCGGGCGGCGGCGGCGCCGTATGATCCGTATGTGGTTGCGTATGTCTCGGCGTATGTGTGCATGACTCCGGGTGCTTCGAGTGGCGGACCCATTAGCGTGGATCATAAAGGTCCTCAACCTAGTGAGTCACTGCGGGTTAATAATTACTAGCGAGCAGCACCACATGCGAGTTCGTGCTCTCGCTCGTGTTCTTCTCTCGTTCTCGCCCCGCTCCAAGCTTGTGCAACACTCGCGCACATTCACGGAGAACCCAATAGCGTAATCAAACGAAACTGGTTCCGCGCCGCTCCGCTCTCGGGGAGAACGTCTAATAGAGGATATTGCCGTCGATAGAGATGACCGAATGTTTCAATGTCTTCTCGCGATCTTCGAGATTGATTCAAAGAAATCGCTCTTTCGAATATGTCGCACAATTATTAATTATTTTGATAACTACATTTGATGAATTATTTGTTATACAGTTATGATATCAAGAAGATATTTAGAAAATTAAATAGATTATTTGTTTCCAGTAGCAAAGGTTTGACATTATTACTGCGTTTCTTTCTAAAGATTTCCAGCTATGTAACGAGCTATGTTGTACATCGTATATTTAACCCTTTGTAAACGAAGGAAACGTACATCTTTTTTTGAGAAAAACCGTGAAAGTATCCAGTGTCGACGCCACTGAGAAAATCACGAGTGCGTGCGACACGCCATGTTGCAGGTTGCGTCGACGAGCGACGGCCACGACGACGACGACAACTTTTGTCTGACGTGACACACCAGGTGCGCGTCACGCACGCGAAGACACCCGCCCGGATAGTATGCACCCGATTAATCGTATTTATATCCCCGTACACACAGTGTATACCTCTGCGCAGTTTTCCCCTCGGTCTGTAAAGCAAGACGACGTAGTTTTGCGAGGGAATTAGCACTGAAATAGAAATATCGACGATACTGTGATCCCCGGCACGAATTTTGCGAGGCCTGTATTTTCACATTGGTTTTTTTTTTTTGCTCAAGATCTTAAACTTCACGTGTTTAGCGTACAACGCGAACTTTCAAAGAACTGCGCTAAATCTAAAAACCGTGGCTTATTAGCGCTATTAATTTTAAAAAGTACAAAGTTTTATGAAAACCTCACTTATCTCACGAAAGAAAAAGAAAAATAATCTTAGAGTTTACGAACCACATTTTAATGTCTCGTGCAATTTTTTTTGTTATCTATTAATCTTCTCTAAGTATTTGTCCCAAAAAACTTCTTTCTGGAACTTTTTAAATATTTGTCAATAAAACTTCTTTCAATATTTGTTTAATATCTTTTGGCGAGATGCAGCTTTTAGATCTTCTTTCTCCATTTTTTATAAACCAAGTTTGAGATTAGCAACAGATCATGACGGATCGCGGCAATCATTGAACTAAAGTTAAAAAGGGACAAATCTGGAGCGCATTACTTTGAAGCGACCGTCGCGTCGACCGTAGACGGTTAAAGTTATGGCAGTGGCATCGCCGCGTTCGTGCGAAAGAAATCCAGTTAGAAACTGGGAGTCGCGAACTTCGCCGTTACAGTCGAGCCATAGTTGGACGTAGTTTGAAAATAGTTTGGTGCTCCCATGAATTATAGCTGGAACGTTAGTTTACGTTACTTTAGCCCACGTTGGTGGTACGATTCGTGCTCACGTGAGCGGAATTTTAACCAAGCTCTTTCTTTACTCGTTTAAAGCTTTTAGACGACTTTTCTTTACGATATGGATTATCGATTAGTATTACAACGAATATAATAACATAATATTGTCAGTGTAATATACATAACATTTATAAAGTCACTAAAAGAATGAATCACGCATAAATGTGTGATAGAATAACGTCTATTGTTGCTGACATATAAAGAAAATTAATTTTAGTTTGTAACGTGCAATATTTCTAACGTTTTAAGAAGAGTGCTCCGTTTTTCTTATTTAAATTAATTTATTTAAATTAACTTTCTTAAATTAAATCTTATTTAAATTCCACAAGTTGAGATTTTAAAAGATTGATTGAAAGTTAAATGAAGACTAGAGATAAGTTTGGGGAAAAGTTAAATTTGAAACGAGGCAAATGGCAAGAAAAATGAAGGAAGAGAGTGCACCTGTTCAATATATATCTACGGTAGTTTGCGCTGAAAATTTCGTAACGGAATAGAGTATGATTGGCCTTCCGCGCACAGACTGAAACAGACCGGTTGTTCCGCTTTAAAAGTTATCAAGCGGTATGCTTTTCTAGCTGTAAAACGTGCCAGCTATCTACCTCGTATTCGCCGACGCGATCGCTTTTGCTGGTTCTCTCACCCACGGGAGAGAGGTGAGAGACGAACGAAGAAGTTGAAGAAGAGGTACGGAGGACGAGGGAGAGGATGGGATGAGAGACGCTAAAGTCTGCGCGATGAGGAAGTTTGTTGCAAACTTTATGCGACTCCGGAGCGGAGCCGAAGAGAGATGGAATCGCGCCCGCCCGGTTTTATGGGTCGTTCCGTTTTACTTTCGTCATAAAAATTCCTCGCGCCGCCGTTCCGCCGCAAACTATTCTCCTCTCGGCAAAAAGGATAAGAGGGAGAAAGGGATTACGATGGAGGACGAGAAATGTCCGCGAACAACAGCGGAGGGTATGCACGTGCCCGATCTGTATGAACGTGTTCCGCGTCGATAATTATGGCAGCGAGTTAATGTTTAGTGGCCTTCATTAAATGCCTTCTTAATGGCTGACGGGAGATTATTCTGACTATATAATTGATTAATCTTTATTATGAATATTAATTTGCTTAATTTTAATATAAAACATAACGATCGAGAAATCGCGTTCTTATGAAAATTTATGAAAGATTATGTCAGACCCTTTTCAAGCCCGAGTATTTTTATTAGTATAGATTAACCGATAACATACCTATAATCCGAAGTATACGCATTTACGTGACTCACGAAAGATAACTTTTAATGCGCGGCAGCGTTAGGATATAAGAAGGCAATAGCGTTTGAAATTTAAACGAGCGTGCTTAGCGAAACCGGTCTTTGAGAATATGCGACAATCATAAATTTGGTTGTCGTAAAGATTTCATTTGCGTAGAGCTTGCATAACGTGGACGGTGGTACACGTAAATGCGCGCTTGTAACAGAAAATTACACAGATGACACATCTGCTGTTATTTTTTCCTGGAATAGTTGATCAGTAACTCGCTATTAGAGATTTTATACAAAATAGAAACGTTAAAAGCGACTGCCAGGCATTAGGAATATCAACTATTTGCGAATTTCTTTTCAGCAACCGAATTAATAATATTTTGCTGCAACGTTTAATGGAATCATCTCGACGAAAGAAAATAAGATTTCGATGCAAATTTATAGCACGCTACAATTTTAGAAATCAGGAGCGCATCGTCTGCTCGTTTAAAAAACGGATATAATGGCTTGGTCGTTCGGTTGTGATATGCCTTCGGATTGAGTAACTTTGAATCCACAGTTTGAAGCTCGTTAATGCGACATATCTAACGCGGCATTCACATTCTTAAAACTCATTATGCATTGACATTGTATACGGGCCGCGACTCATATGTAACGTTGACTGTTTGAATCTCGAGCGACGTAGAGAGCTTTGTCCGTTATACTTGGTCATACTTGCAATTCAATGAGCTGATTAATTATGCAATTTGCATTGGCCATCTGAACGGTTGAATTATTCCTGGACGGTCTAAAGGGACCTTCGCAGTTATTTAAGCCGTGATGAATAATGCTGTAATAGACCCCACGCGTTCGTATTACGTATAAATCTGCAGCATTAATTTTTTATCAGTTTTTATCTATTAATGAGGACAGTCGACTCGGAAATGGTCCTATAATAGATAATTGTCACGAAGTTATATTTTGTTTCGAAGTATCGCAATTTTGGAAGATTATCTATTTACGGAAAGTTAAATCCCTCTCTCAGACTCTTGAAGAAGCAATATTTATCTAAGCTGAACTACGAATTTAACTTATTTCAGTTTCCCATTTTCCCTGAATTAAATTAAATACTTTACGTAAATAAAAGGGAGCTGGGGGAGTTCTTTTGTTATACCTAACGCAAAGTTGGCGAAAGGACGACAAAGTTAAACGAGGCCGCGTACCATTGTTCATTATCTCTTTTACCAGACATAGTACCCGAGTTACACATAACGATCATCGTCTAAGAATATCTTGAACTCTCACTAAATCAGTATAACGCGGAGAGTGTAAAGTTAGAGCGACCAGGTCACGTTATCGGAAATAATCTTTCCTCACGAAGGAGGAGGCGCTACTATACACGCGATCACCGATAAATCGGCCGTTAATACAAATGATCGGCGTGACCGTAACCCTTTTACGTGTTCGTATCGCGGAAAAAGGCGCCACAGCGAGCTGTTCTCTTATATATCGCGAGCTTAAAGTCACCTCTAAAAATACCGACTGCCTCGCATCGAGGTCGTCACGGACGAACGAGGCGCGATCGAAGAGAAAAAGAAAGAGAAAGAGAGAGGAGAGAGAGAGAGAGTCACGCGTGAAAAACGCTGACATTCATCTGGACGTTATTGAGACAAACGATGTGTAGGTGGGGATTAAAAGCGAGCATCATGTCGAATTTATTGGAATCGCGCTAGAAAAATCGCCAAGGTTATCCCTAAGATTATATTTGAAGAATAACCACGTTTCTCACAAGCCCTATGGATACAGTGGTCGTCAGTTGCAATCGTGACGTGTTAAGGTACTATTATATTGTTTTTTAGGCACCTTAAGTTTTTATGTGATACAGAGGTAAGGACGGCAAAAGTAATTAATACAAAATCTTTCGCATAAATACGTATATTTTTATTGAAAAAGTAACTTTACATTTAATGTGTAATGGAATATTATAATCGTGTATCAATTTATATATATAGTGAACAATTTTATACGATAAAAGCTTCCTTTATATATAAAAGCTTACAGACTAAGATATAATTGACCGAGATTCTCTGCAAGAGCTAGGGTGAGAGGCGACGATTTTAACTAGGAGATTATTCTATCTGTAGATCACCTATTCTATCAGTATTTTAATATTCTCAAATTTTGAACTAATAGAAGAATAGAAGATAAATTTTGAGGCTTATTCAATAAATGTCTCGCGTATCTGACAGATCCAATGTTACCACTGACAGAAAAATTACCCTTAGCCCGGGGGTTAATGCATTATCCGTTCGTTCATTCAAAATTAATTACGGTGCTGTGCGGAGAGACCGTATCTAAATTGACGCGCGAATGAAATACGATCCTCCGAAACGTGTGGCGACATTTTCAAAAATACACACCGCTAATGTTTAGAATTGCTATTAATGTCGATTGGATCTCGTGTAAAGAGTCATCCTTGCCAAAAATCGTCAACATACAGTTATCGCAACAGTGTCGTTCGGTCGCGACAACATATACTCGGTGTATTTATAGTAATGTGCACGATTTACACATTCGTGCGCGTGGATCTCGTACATAGTTGGCAACGCGGCCAAGTTCTGTTTATCGGCATTAGCATACCCGTGATTATTAGTATTCGTGATCAATGTCGAGACTCGTCATTACTACAGGTCATCGAATTTCATGCGGCACACATATACGAAGTTATCGCGTTGAAACGCAAAGTCGAGACTCGAGGCCAATTGCGATGATTATCCCCGTTACACAAGGAATATCGTTTTCGGAGATGACTCGTTAAACCAGATGACACTTGTAGATAATGCGATGTAAATTGGCCATTAATATTACCGTAGCACAAGTTGGCAATTAATCGTGCCGATCGAGTCTGATAACATTACGAAGTCAGGTCTCTACCACCGATACGACGAGTTTTCTTCGGTCCTTAAATCTGCAATGAAAGAGAAACATAAAAATAAGTACGTGCGCGCGACTATCTTATCTCGGTCTGCAATATTGTGTCAAGCGCCTGGAAATCGGAGAGAGTCACCTGCAACGTTTTCTCATAAATTCCCGTTTTATAATCGAAAGAGACATTTACGAGAATCATGATGTAGCAGAATGCCGTCCGAACCGCAACACAACTTCAGGTTATCTTAATTTGACGAATACCGTCAATTGGTCAGCGTTGCGGAATAATACTTCTCCGTATTCCCCTTGGCGTCTCTTTAAATCGATATGACGCGGCGCTTCTGACAATGTATGAGATGTATAATTAAAACGAATGGAAATGGAGCTGTGCTATTTGCGGTTTCCGCGAATGTAACGACTTCGCTCAGGAAACTTCGCTCAATTAATGGGGGATATGATTATACCCTTATTACGCTTTTATATACGCTGTATCATAAAAATGGAAAGAGCAGAAATACGTAATGGGAAAGCCTCGAGGAAACTGCCGCGGCAGTTGCATTGAAACCGTGCGATTTCTCGGCAAATCTAACCTGCCGACGATACCGTAACCCGACATTATTAGCTGAGGAAATTAATATTTACCTGTCTCTCTTGAGTTTCTATTTAAACTTAAATTAATCAAATTAGATAAACGGCTCCGCTCAAATATAGCCATAAACTGTTGAAAGATTACTTGATATACTCGATTTCCTCGATATTTGATGAGACGGTGTCTATCAATTTAGAAACGCCGAAGATAACATTTATATCGTAATAATATCATTGCGATATGGAGACAAGATTTATAATCATAACATATTCTCGCGCGACTGATATTCCTTATTCATAACTATAATATCTTGAATAGCGTTTTCATTCCGCGACTATCGATCCCATCTCAAGGCTCTCCTTTACGATCATAAATCCTCACGCGGAAGTAACATCACCGGAGTCAGGAGTGGCCCCTCCGTAATATATACGAACGAGTATAATCGGCCTCCACGTTGCCTTCCACTACTTTTTGATCGCGTAACGCGATTTACCGGCCAGTGGATCGATCGGAGCGTATTAACATTTAAAATATGACGCCGGTGACGCAGGCCACATACCCGTTTCGATACGTATATAACGTACACATGTAAACGCTATATACCGGTTGTACCAGTCTGCAAACGACGGCGGTGGAGGGAGAGGCATCCGGCGTCAGGCGTAACGCCAGAAACTGGAACGACCAGTTATTCGACTCGCGCGGAGCGTCTCTCGGCGCAAACTTTCCTCCCTCTCTCTTTCTCTCTCTCTCTCTCTTCCTCTCGCCTGTTTCTTCTTAGAAACAAGTTGAAACTTAGCATCTCCCAACTCGCTGTCGCGATGATTTCTGAAGACATCGTCGGTTTACACATTCTTAAACACTAACGCGGACTTTGATTTAAATGCTCCAGCGACTTGCTGCCGTGTTATAAAGTTCGCTTGAGTGCTTCGGTGATAAGTGGCGTCGAATTTATTTGAGTCTAGTTACCGAGGAAATTAAAATATCGTGCGTATAGACACACTGGGAAAAAAAAGATTGATCGTTGCTGACGCGCGGTCTTTCAATTTTCTCGGTGACTAACTAATAAGCTTGACGTCGTTCACATTTGAAGCGGTCAAGCGAGGTCGAACTTCGTAATCCGGGCTGATTAAAAGTTTCGTGATCAAGAAGTAGGGATTTCCGAGACTATATAAACTAGCTGTATATAAACTAACTCAAAACAACGATACTCCTAAATACAGACGAAGCCAGAAACGGTTCGCTTGATAGTCCGTTAAACTTTTCCCCATCGTAATCGCGGCGCTCTCGATTTAAGTCGTAATCGGAGTTAAAGGGTTACAATCCCCGTCGTTTCGCGGCGAAATGTTCCGAAAGTTATCCGACAATCCCCGATTTGATAGAGCCGAAATTAAGGAATACCTCCGCAAGGGTGTATGTGTGTGTGTGTATGCTGGCAACACCTTATAAGCTCATCCAACGCCGTGTCTCGCACCTTAATCCGTCCCCAGTCGCCAGCCAGCGCTTAGGAAAAGTGTCCGGGACGCGCTCAGAATCCGGAATTCGTTCGCACAACCCTCACGCATCTCAACGGGACGGAGGGAAGTCTTGACCGTAGGGACGAAGGGCCAGAGGGACGCGATGCCTAGCACGTTCCAGCGGAATGCCTGCGCGAGCGTCGCTCTAGGCGATACGTGCAGAATACCAAGCGCCTCGTGCACTCGTGCTCTCGGCAAGCCTATAAGCGTGCGTTCTTGCGCCTTCGAGTGACGTCCGGTGTCGCCGCGCGTTCATCTATCGTGCATAGCTTATCCTTACGCAACGGGGAAAAAAATCGTTTTCCGCATGCCGCGGTTAAAGAGTCAAACCGACACAAATCACCGATAACGGCGAGACGATAATTACACAACGCGATAATTGCTGACTGTTTTTCGAGCGGTTTCCCTACCGTTATCGCGAAGCGCCATATCCATCGAACACATACGCGCGCTCTTCAATGAGAGGGTCAGAGAGGTCCATCGTGCATCGTTTAGATGCTTCATGGGCCCGACGGGAGCAATCGGTCGACCGTCCCAGATATTCGTGACCTTTGCCACGCTTCGTGACAATGTTTCGACGGACGAGGTGCAGCAAATTGCGGCCGCGCCGACCGTAATTGGAGTGCGCGAGTGTTGCGAGTGCGCGCACGGCGAGATGCCGGCGGCGATGCCTATCGTTTTCAAGTAAATTAATCCTGAAACGTAACACCCTACTCCGCGAGTACCAATTAACGTAACGGCGCTTCCTTATCGGCGCGGCCTGATCTTTAATTTGTAAGAAAACGGCCGACGCGCTCGCTCGCGAAGCCTGGATGCGCGGTCGCGCGCTCTTAATTTCAATGGATAGGAAAGCGTGGAGCGTGTGCTACGGGAGTTTCACGATCGATGAATAGAGCGCGCGGAGTGTCTCGCGCCGAGGGGCTTATCGGAGTTTCTAATCGTTTCCTCCTGAAATCGCACGGATTTCATTTCTCTGTGAGCATCGCGGCACGACGATTCCTCGCGCAACATCGTTTAAGTTTAAATGACGAACTTCGAAGGAGAATTCCCGTCAGTATCGAAATGCTCGAGATACACGTCTTTTATGCTTTTATTACTAATTTGTACGTTTATTCTACGTGTTTCCCACATTATTAATTTACGTTTATACTGCAGATTTTCCAATCGCGTCGGGGACTTTGTGTTAAAATTGTATTAACTGATCGACCTTCTTTTTATCGTTTTCAATAAAACTGTTAACTATAATTTTAAAGGCGAAACGGACACGGCGGCTCAATGAACATTATTATAATCTTAAATGCGTCCTTATTCGGAATTAGGATTAAACGTCTTCGAGAGTTGACTATAAAAAGCGATAGAATATGTTCTTTGGTCACGGAAGCGGTATATCTGCGTCGGTTGGCGAAACCGAGCGAGCTTTATCTGCTTCGCTTTCGTGCGTGGATCCTACACTTTTATCGTGTCGCGCTGTGATAGACGAGCCTCTCTTCGGGTTTCCAGAATGCGACGGTATTTCCAGGAAGCACGTCGGAAGGTCGTGATTGTCTCATGTGACGCGATATCACGAATGCTCGTATGGAAATACACGCGATATTTCGACGTGTCTGCGATTACACGCAGAGCTGATGAGGACGCGAAACGATGAGCGTGTGAAACGCGAGAATATTTAAAGTATACTTTCCTCTCTCCACTTTAAATTGTTAACTGATTTCTACACTTAAGTCAAGTGTTAATCTTCAACGTGTTACTTTTCACACACTTTGTTTTTAAAATTGATATTCCCGAAAAGTAAATCAGATGTTTTTAAAATCATCTTCATAGAAAATAGTAAAAATAATATCGCTGGAGATATCTTGAGATATATCTTGTCAAACAATTGTCAAGTAGTTTATCACGGGAATTTAGCGAACAAAAATGAAAATTAATATTGAAACAACACGGAAATAAATATTAAAAATATCAATATTAAAAGTAAAATTGAAGTAATGATAATATTAACGTGAACACAATCCGTATTTAGGACAGAAACCGATATTCCACGTTTAGGGCCGCGCTTGGCATACATAGTCCAATATGAGTAAGCAAACCGGCGGCGAAAGTTATGCATCGCGGACAATATACCCGCGGAAAGTGCATTTATGATGAAATCATTATTAGATGAAACGCGGCACGAAAGTTTGCCGCGCGCGCAGGAAGGCGGAGCCGCGGTCGTAAATAATAAGGCAAGTTTTACCGTCGGGCCGAACAAGGTGCTCTCCAGCGTGACATAGATACGTTAACGCGGCTCGCGATCTCAGAAAACCCGCGAACTCGTGACTCTAACCTCCAGCCTTCCTTCCTCCTCAAGGACGACATCCACGAGAGCGCCTGTATTTCGCAACGGTCGTGTCTGCGCGAGCATAAACCTTTTTCGTGACTCATGCTACTCGCGGTCTCGCGTGGCAAAAGAAAAGAAAGAACGCGCACAACCGGCATATTTTTATCGCGAGTTTAGATTTCATCCGTAGGCCGGATACGAGAGCCGGTAACCCCTCTCGACCCTGTGAATGCGCAAAAAGACGAGGAATCGTCCATGTACGACCGGCAGTCATTACGTAAAGTCCGCGAAAGTGCAGGCTTTTATATCAACTATGAGAATGACGCGAGCAATAACGGCGGACTCGACTTATCGTTATTCTCAACCGAGCTTTCAATCTCTTCCCGTTAAAGTTTTCATATATCTTACATACAAGGGCATTGTCGCTACGATAATCTCGATGCAAGTTGACGTGGCTTATCGACGCTCCTGTTGTAATTAAACTTCGTACGATGTCTAAAACGTAATAATGGAGCATGTAGTTTTGTTGCAATTAAACTTTAGTTATAATGTAACTTTATAATAAGAGTTGCAAGATCATAAGATTGCGCACGAGATGTGAAATTTAATGCCGTTTTTATATTACATTAATTAAATTAGATTCAAGTTTAGCTGCCTGTACTAATTGGAAATTACCCAACGTGTATATTCAAACGCGTAATAATGACGCGTACGTTGTGTAGTAGGAAATTAAAACCATACCGATGTGATTTGTATGCGTATACAACAGGGGTGGTCTGATCTCGCTCGAGAATCGTTCCTCCTCTATATAGGTCTTTACCCTCCCACTCGCGGTATTCCGTCCGTCCGCTATTATTACATTTCTTCACGACACAGCAAGCGTATAACGATCTAATAAACCGGTCCCCTTCGATCTCGCCCGGCCGGAATCTCGAGGCCGGAGATATTCTCGGCGGGCGTGCAACGTCAGGACGAGAGTGAAGATCGCACAGAGGTCAGGCACGGGGACCGCTTTCATCATCCGGCACGTTGCGGTCCGCTTCTTTCCCCTTCTTGCTCGTGGCCCCTTTTTCCTGCC
This sequence comes from Temnothorax curvispinosus, assembly GCF_003070985.1. Lineage (NCBI taxonomy): Eukaryota > Metazoa > Arthropoda > Insecta > Hymenoptera > Formicidae > Temnothorax > Temnothorax curvispinosus. Next base: position 2,145,507 of record NW_020211278.1, on the reverse strand, counting down.
TGGCGCGCACCTCCTTCAATCCGGGCCCGGTCTCCCCATCTCGCATCTCGCCGGGCCCGCCGAGAGCTCCGTTCTCCGTCTCTTCCTCGTCCACTTTTTCCTTCTCGGCTCCCTCCCCGCGCCTCCTCGCCGCGCTACGGCGGATATACGCCGTAGTTATGCGTTACACATACAGGGGGACTGCATAATACATAACGACCCGACCCGTAGGTAGATAGGCAGGCAGGCGCTACATGGTCAGGTAAATGGGAGCCGAACCTGTCGAACCGGTTTTTCTTCTCCGCCTCCTCCTTCTTCTTCTTCTTCTTCGATGGTTTACCCCGTCCCCGCTGCCGCACCCTCTGTCCCGCACCTCTTCGACCACCTCCTACTCCGAGCCGATGATCGACTGCCATCGCCATCGGCAACGACCGTCACCCTCTGCCCACAGCTCTTCGTGACCGGTGGATGGGAAGGGTCCGAGCGGGGAGGAAAGGGGAGAAGAGGATTAACTCGAACTGCGAGATTTGTGCTCAGGGACGTACTTCCCGTTGCGTTGCAAACCGCGTGTCATCATCGACATCATGTTGCTGAGTGTACCAACAAAATGCGAATCATCGTCTATCCTTGATCACACATTTCGTGGTACCTCGTACAAAAGAAACGATAAACGATATGGAGTGAATGCGCTCATTGTTGAAATAGAACGTAATAATGCTTTACATTACATCAATGGGAATAATATGTTTCATCTTTCATAGTGTCAAGATGCTATTGAAAAAAATTAAGTTCTAAAATTCCGAATACCAAAAATAAGTAATAACGTTCAATTCTCTGAGATTTATTTATGTGGTTCCAAGTAATAAAATTTTTCTCTTTCACTTTTGTAAAATCAAATGTTTTTTTTTTTTATTGAAAGATACGTTGTACAACATTTATGTAATTGATGATTGATAATAGATAGCATTTTGGAATATTCTACAAATTATTTGGAGAATTTTTCATAAATTTTTCATTGGATAGCTAATACATGTGATTGCTCAAAATATGTTACATGAGACATAAAAATATTGATTAGATATTATTTGTGATCGTTTGATCGGATATAATTCAATGAATTCTGAATGACGATGCTATTTTGCGACAAATACCGTCGGAATTAAACTGATCGTGAACCAATAAAAGTAGGTCAACTGTAATATATCTTCCAATACGGATCTTTTATAAAAGAAAGGAACTTTTAAAAGGTCACAAATCATTCCTCGTAATAACCTCGAATATTTACAAAGAATAATTTACAATGAGATCACCAAGATAAGTTTCGTAAAATTTATGTTCGTGATACATATAACGTGAATCACATTTCCTGTATTTCTAAATAAAACTGTATAAGATAACATTGAAAGAATTTGACAATGGTGAGAAAAGCCATAACGAAATGCGACAGCAGGAGTTAATTAGTCTCACAAATTAGTAAGCGGCATAATGGCGCTGGCAGGAAGATTGCGGGCAACTTCCAGGAACTTTCCGGCTGCGGGTTTAACGCGCGGGCTGCGTTTGACGTTAACTTTGCAAAAGAGAGATAGATAGAAGGAGAGAGAGAGAGAGAAAGAAGGGAATTCGCCTGCTGGCAAATTTCAATTATGTCTTATATTTCTGTTCTATTACCCGAACCGAAAAGGGAGCCCAGCTTCCTTCCGTTTGGCGGCGAACTGGCCCCGACCATCCGACCCTGCGTGCTTCTTGTCCCGCGCGCAGCTTGCCTAACAACACACAGAACGACCCCCTTTTCCGCTTATGAACACACACGCGACACGAACAACGCGAGCGCGCCGCCGCCGCAGCATGGTCGCGTTGTTGTCGGACAAAGCGCACAAAACTCGAGCTGCGCGCGCTCGCGTGTTTGTGGTGTACATACGAGATCCGACGTTTCCTCTCCTTTGTGCGGCATTAGCTCTCCTTATTTGGTCCTTCGTCCTTCTCTTCGGCTTTAACCCCTTCGCATCTCAAAGCGTGCTCCTTCCCTTTCTCTCTTGCTAAATCCTTTTTCTGTCCCTCCGTTTGTTCCTCGCGTTTGAACGGCGCGGGCTGCATTTGAAATTCTAGTAGAACAACTGGGTGGCTCAGAAGATAGTAAAAGGAAGAAACGAAGAAGCAAAAGGGATGTTTTCCCGGGAGACGGATATTTTGATTATCGGGCTAAGAGGAATTTGTTTCGAGAAGTACTTAATAAGACTGAGTTGTAAAAATATTTGTTTTGTTACAATTACAAACAATTAACGAAATTTATCCATGTATATATTTTGAAAGTTTGTCGATTATAAGGTTGAATGTCGAATGTAAATCCTGTTAAATTACATCATCTTTTTGGAGAATATTCTAATTTATAGTTAAATATGATTTTACAGTAATAACCAAAATACATTAAGCAATTTGTAGAACAGTAGATAATTTAACAGAATTTTTTAATCCGCACAACTCGATATAGTATTTAATGTTAGAAATTAGAAAATCAGAACACGGCGTTTAAAATTTATTAGAGATGATATCGACTTCATATCTCGGAGAATCTGACCTCTAGTCTGCGTCCTCACGGTACAAATAGGTCAACTCCCAGAACCCATGCAAATTGTCGAAGTGTCACTGTGCCACCATAGCGTTGTCGTCATCGCATAACTTAGTGCGCGAATATAGAATCCGCCTTGGCCGAGTTAAGAAAAATGGAATGACGACATTCTTCTCTCGACATAGTAATCGAGTATTGTCTCCGAATAAGAGATGAATCTTAATTTTTCTTTAGCCTAAACTCGATAATGTCCCATAAGACAATAATATGTATATCTATTCTTTATTGTTATTATAATTAAAAAATTTGCAAACAAGCTGCATCTTAAAAATTTCTAAGACCGTTATGAATCAAAGGAGAGTGATTTTTTATTTTTATCAAGTTTGGGGTCAATTGTCAGATTCAAATTTTGTATTAAGTACTAAATTGGTAGTATTGTTACACAATAACTAAATTATTATTATACAATAATTTCAGTGATTCTTTCTCTCTCTTTCTTCCTTTTTTTTCCTCTAGAACATTAGTGTTAAAGTATGCGAATCTGTCTGCTTCGAATGACTATGCGAACCGCTTGGAAAAATGTTCCAGCTGATGCGTGTTGGACGCGTGTTGCATGGCTCGTTCGCGTGATATTACGTCGCGGGAGAAAGCACGCGCCTGTGCGCCCCGAGTCATTTCTTCGTGATATTCCCCGAGGGACGCCGTTAGAAAGTTTAGGTAAACCGCGGAATAGCATGTAAAGCTGCCCGTTACATTATTTTATGCCGGCTCGCTGCGCGCACCTCTACACGTGTGCGACGATGAAGCTCGAAACGAAACGCGTCCCTCACGTTGCATTTTGCCGACTGTACGCGCCATTATCGTGGCCTCTTTATTTCACTACTGCGCGAGCATTAGTCACGCGTGTGTCTCGCGTGTGTTAATTATTGTTACGAGTTATATTACTTTTATTTTGTCGGCCGCACTCGTCGTCAAGCCGGTATGAATATCTGTATCTGCATCTACGACAGTCCAGATGTAATTGTCTGTTACTTAATATGCGCGTATATAATAGCAACAGTTTCGTAATAACAAAGATGTAAATTTGCAGACATAACAGAGAGAGAGAGAGAGAGAGATACAAGAAACGCATTTAAAAAAATTAAAAAAAAATTAGTAAAAATGGTCTGTAATTTTTATTTTTTAAAATAGATACATGTACTCTCTCCGTGTGTGTATCTAGCGTTAATTCTACATCATATATATTTTTCTCGCTGCAAGTAATTTTCCCCTCCTATATCTCACACACCTACTATTATACATACAAATTTTATGGGCGGCAGTGTGGTCTAGGCTGGATTCGGGGAGCGCGCTATTAGCGCTATTTGCTTATTCTATCCTTGTTTTACACTTGATGAGCGATAAAGATAGAATGATGCAATAGCGCTAATAGCGCGCTCCCCGAATGCAGCCCTAGTAGAGCGCCAGACTCGTAATCTGAGGAACCAGGTTCGAGTCCACTATAGAGCTGTGGAATGTTTTTCCGAAAGCTGCGCCCCTCCGTGCAAGATTCAGGCCCTTGTGCGGAGCAAACTGGGCTCCGTCTTTCGGAAAGAGACGTTAAGCCGTTGGTCCAAAGGGTTAAAGTGAGAGGAGAAGGATAGTATTGGTGGTAGATTGCGAAAACCCTACGGGGATATGCAATAAATTGAGGACAGATAATACCCTGAGATGTAAGATCCGATGTGCCCACTATATTAATTATTTCTAAGTCACGACATACAAATTTTATCTTTTTGCCTTTTTTTATTTTGGCCTTTTACTAATCGCTTTTTGCCATGTCGCTAAGTGTCACTTATGCGAATACATATACACACGTCTATGTGATATACGATTTCTTTCCCGCAACAAATCGGTTTTCAATTTCATTCGACTAACGAGTCAATGAATCTCTCTTTCTCTGTATTTCTCCCTCTCCCCTCTCTATACTTTCTGTTATTTGATATCCGGCATATGCAACTTGTTCGTCCACTCGGCGTATTTATTTCCTTTCTCCTCCACGACGGGGTTATATGAGAATCGTCTTAACTCCATTAAACGATATAGGCGGCTCGGAACTGGCCCCAGAAGTATATTAATCATTAAATTGATCCGTATTTAATCTCTCATTTCCATTGAGCTTAAATTTATATCATACTTTATACAACATAACATTTTAATAAAAAAGAAGGAAACTATTTTTCCTCCGATATACAATATAAATTTTTGTCTCGTAAAAAAATTGACATCTTTTGGATATATGAAAAATAATTTAAAAAGAAACAATATTCGAAAATTTTTCCAAAATATCTGTCATCGTGGCAAAAAGAGCATTTCAAAGGTTGCGTTTTCTGCGGTATCAAATTTGCGACAAAGCTATCGTTAAAATAAATTCTATTTCGACAGAATATCCCGTTACATTTGATTTCCTGCAATTCAAATTACTTCTTTGAGCATATAAAAAAAAATATCATCGTTTAATCTCTGGATTTATATTTCTACCTCTATAATATTGGATGCTCGTATTATTCTGACATTTCGATTACCATTCTTTACGCGATAATCTCTCATGTTGTTTGCGCTATTGACGCAACACATTTTTTAAACAAAAAATATTTTTGTAATTGTTTTCGCTGTATAATACTCTCCAACGTTAATTGAAAGCATAATCAAGTGCAAAATTAAGAAAATCTTGATAAGAAGGTTTAAACCCATTTCTTTTGTGTCGGATATTCGTTTGACTGCGCGTTTTATTCGATTAGCTGTTGAAAGTTCTGCTAGACTTTGTCGTCTAAAGTAACGATGCTGAATTCGTTTCTATTATTTCGGCCGACAACCATGGCAAATCGTATCTTCCCTCAATCTCTTACCGTTAGTCCTCTCAGCCATCGTCGTTTCTAATTTCGTACAAATGTCAGATATTTCGTGAAAGGATTTTGCTCAATCGCTATCTCCGCTGAATTAATTCGGCACGAACTCCTCGGCGAAGCAACTATACACCGGATCTCTAACATTGCCAAGCAAAATACGGTCGAAAGGTGAAACTCGTACCATTTCTTCCTTTCATGTTTCTCGATGCTTTAAATAATTTTAATCAGCGTTCCAAAAGTCGGTAACAGTTACAGTCTTTTTAATTTTACATGCACTAATTGGCAATTTAACAATAACGTTCCGTCACATTCTGTGCCATAAATAATCATTTTAAAAAGCGATTATCATTGTCGGATTATCTCTAGGCCGCTATTCATGTTTTTACGAAAACGGAATATAGCGCACGGTTTGTTACGAGTAAAAATTGAAGCACACGCACATACACAGAGACCCAAAATGTTCAGTTGAGAGTAAACGGAGCAGTATTATGTTCCTTCTGTGTCATTTATTTGCGCAGAAACTTCGCGAGAGACAGATGCCCGTTATCGATTCCGGTAATTACGAGCGCGCGACGTTGAAAAATCGATATCGGCGATGCGGTCTCGATGTCAATCGGCGCAATTTCAATTTCGTCGAGCGCGGTCCTTTGGTGGGTCCCTTCCCTACGTGCCTACCGCAATGATTTACGGGGAAACCGATCCCGCGCGATGACCCCCTTTTGCAGAAAATCACCGCCAAGGACGGTTGCGACTGTGTGCCAGCGCTCGATAATGAACGAGATAGCGTACTGACCGAGTTATCGTGGAATGGTTCGCATGCTCGAGATACTCGTGATACGCGTGATCTCATAAATATATATTTGCTGTTTCAACTTAAGATCTTTTGCAAGATTCGTTAACGTCGTGTAACGTGAATAATCACATTCTTAAATGCGTGTAAGGTTACTTCCTTTTTCTCTATAGTGATCATATACCTCTTTATGAGCAACTCTGTCTTTTTATTCATTTGCATTCTGCTGTTACATATAAATGAGTGTTCGATAATATGCATATTGACTGAGTATTTCTTTTTTTTTCTTTCCTTGCTATTTGAATACGAGGCGAAGTAAACAACTTGTTGGCTGGCTTTGTCAGCTTGTTAGCATTAACGCATAAGTGATTACACCAGGAGAGTTTGCGTGCAGTTAATATCGGAATATTTTAAATTAATATTTGTCTTCCATGGATTCTTCCTCTGTTCGTCCCTTCGGACAAATGTTAAGCGCAATTCGATAAGAAGACTATTTATCTCCTCCTGTAAAATCTGTTTTCCCCGAATTCAGAGACGTGTCGACGTATCGGCGATATCGATTGGACTTCGCCACGTGCCGAACCCGGTAAATTCCGCGAATTCAAGAACGAGAAAACTCATCGGCTCCGAATACCTATTCTCTTCTTTCGCGGTATTCGAGTTTCAAGGTCGCGGGCGATCTGCGCCTCTGTCCGTCGAAGTCGAACTTCTTTCGAGCGTCGCGCGCGACGCAACGGCAGTCGGAAAGTTTCGAACCAAATCGGATTTCCAACTTGGCGAGAGCTCCCTCCCGGTGACCCGAGAACTTGCTCGTTTCGCCTCGTTGATTTCTTCTGCGCGCAAAAGAGGGAAAGAGAGAGAAAATATTCATTGAAAATAGAAGCCTCCGATTCGAAGGCATCGAGACACGACTGGCACGAAGCAGCATTTTCTCAGTCAAGACCGGATCGAAGAAGAAGCTCGTTTATTCGAAACGATAAAGGATTGGCAGATTCTGCAGAGTTATTGTTCGAGTTTCGGAATCAACCTCGAATGTTGCTTGCGCAATTGGTTTATCGGTTTCAATAGCCTCTCTTTTACTCCTTTCGGTTGTTTCGTTAGAGAATGTAGGTATTCCAATTGAACGCAATTGTATATAAATCTACATAAAAACGTAAGATGTTGACCAGTGGAAATTGCAATGTCCTATATGCAGATCAGTTAAGTATTTAAATACTGAAAGCAAAATACCTGACGTATTTAAGTTAACTATCCATTTGAGAACGTAGTCGGTTTAGTAAAGATGATATTTAATATCAACCTCTCAACAGACTAGTTGTGTAGCATTTTATTTTTAAGACCATGTTTTACAAATTAAATATTAATACTGAATCAATTGTGTGTGTGCAGCGTGATAATATTCTTTTTTAAAGACTAATTATATATTATTCATCAGTTATTAGATATGAAGAATTAGATATCAACTTTTCAGTAATAAAGAATATCACGGAAAATCCAATCATTGATAGCACTTTTAACTCATAATTCTTGCTACTATTTTAATTTTCCTATATTCTATCTTTTATAGATGTAACTAGGGGGATAATATCGTCTTGTAGAAAGATACATTTATACCAACTTTCTTCAGTATTCAGAACGAATTCCAGACAGGTCTGAAAGAGGGAGGACAGTGAGTCCGATGACACCTGTGTCACTCGAGAAAAGCCGAGATAAAACTTAGACGGCAGACTGAAGTATTTTCCCGCGCCTTTGTACGCCGACGAAAAGGGAGAGAGAGGGGAATAACGGAGATCAGGTTTCTATTCTATCAAGGGTGTGTCCCGGACTGGCGCATCTGGAGAGGGTAGCGGGGTAGCAGGTAGCAGAAACCGCCACAGTAGGGACGTCAAGGGCGGGAGAAACCAGACTCTGAGAAAGGGAGGAAGGGATGACAAGAGACACGTGAATCCCACCACCCTCGTCCCTGGAATGTATCGCGTCATCGCGGCAAGCCCTATGGGCCCCCTTTCTCCCTCCCCTTCTTATTTCTTTTTTTGTCGGAATCGTTGCTCGGGCGGTTCCACCCTTCGATGTCCCTTCGACGTGCCATTGTGTACGCAGCTTCGCTTCAGCCAGCTGGCTCGTTCGTTGAGAATGTCGCCGTCGCGACATTCGTTTCGATCGATTTCGGGAGCAATCGGGGTATTTAATTTTCACACAGCAACCCTTTCAAGCCCGTATCAACGGCTCTCTTATAATGGAAGCTAGACTTTAACAAATAATGCTTCCTTTCAAGTCAACCTGGTAGCTGAAACATTTGCTTTTTCCAGACCATTGTTTCACATTTTATCTCTATGACTTTGGAATTTTTTTCCCAGGGAATATTTCCTAGAAAAATAGATTGGCTCTTATTAAAGAACTATTATTTTGGCGATGCCTTTATTTTTCATAAAGTTATTGAAATTTTCATTTCTTTAACTTTGAAACTTTACTTTTGAGATTAATGGATATGCATATAATTATACTATAATAACGTCTTCAATTTCCTTATAAATTTCTTTTAACTTTGCCTGCGCCTTCCACAATTTAAATCCTTGCAAGATAAATTCTACCGCAAGTCTAACAGAAACATTTTTATCTACGATTAAATATACGGATTGCTAGATTTTTACCATACGACAATAAACCATGCCGACGCTATCATATGGGCGCCAGCATTATATTACATGACGGGTTTACCCGTTTGTGTACGCGAGCGAGATAGCGCCCGAAATTATCGCCGTTTCTGAGAAAACAATTTTTGTTTCTCGCGGTCGATCAAGTCAACGAGATGTGGGCCAGAGGTCGAGCTTTGTCGTCATGCGATAAATAGAGCACGCAGGGTGTCTCTTTCACGGGTCGAAAGGATCCCCGATTCTCTTCTCGTTTTCTTTTTCCTATCTGAGCGACGGGAACAGCGGTCTTTCAGACCTTCGTGCGGCTGCGTTGCGCAAAATCTTGACCGATCCAGCAGTCGTATCAGCTGTCTTCATTTTTCACCGAGTTCTCGCCCGGAGGACGAATCTACCGGTTAAGTATCACGAGTCTCGTATGTATTAACGATCGAAGATTAGAACGCGCGGTTAACGAGCACGCTCGGGATAATATTTTATTCGCCAGTCACGATAACCGGCGCCGTTACTTGCCACAAACACGAAGGTCGTAATTCGCAACACGCGCGATGCCTCTTGCTCTTGCTCGTGACGCGATAAGGGCCGGTTTACATACATATACATACCACTCTCGAGCGAGTAATTGGTCGATTAGGCAGTTGACATATTGGAGTTCATCTAATATCGGCATCGATAATAAAAGTCGCGTAAATTATAATTATAGCGGACCGAAATAATTGAGAATGACAATCGATCTGTCGTAATATATCGTGGCTAATATCTTCATTATATATATTGTGCATATATATATATATACATACATATATATATATATATATACCGTCTTTATATATAAGTTAAGTGATATTACTTCACTCTACGATCTAGTTATTTAAATCTTTCATAATTCTCATCGAAATAGCTCCTTTGATAAAAAGTTTTTATTATGCTCTTAAGCATTATACTCTTAGGGGATCAGCTTGATCGTTGTATATTACTATACGGCGCACAATAGAGAGCGTATAAATAAAGCATGCAATGCGGCATACAATAGAATATTAATACTCCATACACAATTCAAATGCAATTACTTGTTTCGAAATACGATTCACATGTTAACCCGCGTAATCCAGCTTCGGTATCTCGACTAACATCTCAAATGCGATCTCTCCTTGTCGACATTCTCGATGTTCGATGACCCTTTCACAAAAAGGAAAAAAAAACGGGCCTTTGAGCGTCGCGAGTACGCACGCATGATACAACGGCATGCATAACGTAACATCGCGTATGCAGGCTTATCGATGCCCGATAGCGAGACGCGTAAGCGTCTACAAATAGCAAAGCCGATAACCCGATGTCAGACTCCCAGAAGAGTCGCCCTCGATCCATTTGACGAGGCAAGATGATTATGTCGCAGCCACTAAAGAAGTCGATCGTTAATGAACACCTAAATATAGTCGGCCGTTATCGATATTAAGTACAGTAGTGAAATTCATATCTCTTAAGGGATATCCTCGATTCCCTTTGATAAACTTCGGTAGCGAAAACGATCGCTACGCGTTGAATGTAATGATATTTTTATCATCGTTATTGGCTTATCGATAGCTCCATTTTAATCTAATATAATTTGATCGCGCAGCAGGATAAATATTGATTAGTGACTAAGAAGAAACGCGCATTAAGAAGCAATGAAGATGATGTAACACTCGTGCAATCGAATCAAGAGATTAAGTCAAATCATTTGAGATTATCGAGTCAATGGAATTTTACTTTTTGTTATGTAACGGATTTAGATTGTTGATATTTTCATATTAAAGAGCGATAGTAGCATAAATGGTAATGCAATTCGCGCAATAAATCTGCATTTACGTAATTAATTAAAGAAAATTTATATCCACGTAAAACATAGATGTACAGAAACAGTAATTTATAACCGGTCCCAAAGCACAAATCTCCAGTCCCGAAGCATCCGTCCGCGACGAAAACGTCAGTTAAGCTTCGTTTAACTTCGTTTCATCGAGATCTCCGACAGAGCCACGATCGTTTTTCACTCATCGAACCAGTTTTCGTTGGGACTTATCGAACCCGGCTTGACTCGCAGGTTTCCGCGCAGCGGTCCGAGACATCGAGAGTTTCACCATCGCACCGAAGAGCCGGTCGGAGAACCGGCTTCGCGTCTCGAAGAAAAAGGGCAAGTCGAGCGTGTGTACCTGCCGTAAAATCGGCCGGGAAATGATCGTCGAGAACAGCGGGAGAGACGGTTATAAATAACCATTTCTCACGGTTCCTTAGCGTGGCCTACGTTGGTGCGCGAAAAGCGCAGGTGGAGAGAATTCGGGACGAGCGACGAAAAGAAAAGGTGGATTACCCACAGTTCAACATCCTTGTTGAATCATCCGGCAGATGAGGGTACGATGGAGAACAATGCAAGCAGACTTTCCTCCCCGCCCCCTTCTTTTTCCGTTTTCCTTGATCGCGAACATTTCTCAAGTGTCTCTGGACACTTGAACCTTGTTTATCTTACAACTTCTATTTTCCAGAGCAGGATACACGTACGATTGTACGCGATACGTGAAGTCATTGTGTTCTTAATCGGACACTTCAAGAAAACTCGAGCTGTTTTCGCAAATTCGATCGATCTTTCCTAAAAGAATACGAGATTACTTCGCATTCTTCGAATCCTTAGAAATTATGGATTTTAAAGGTTGATCCTGTGTGGAAAATGCACACTCAGGTCAAATTCTGGAACAACTGTCGGCTCACGTCGTATTTGTATATCTGATACGTATTTATGTGTGTCTGTGTGTGTGGTGAACTCGCATCTCAGCGGGAATGCCGAATCGTTCCGATCCATTATGCTTTCACCGACGGACGCTATACGTTCTCCGGTTTGCCTTTGATAGGAAAATCCTCATTGAAGAGGATGGTTGCTTCTCTTCTGGGAGGATCTGGGTCGCCGCTGTTATCCTAACGGTATATAATGAGACGCCATTGCGAAGCGCATCGCCATGGTGCATCGAGAGAAAGGACTACCACAGGGAACTAGATCCTGCGTCGAACGATCGTAATCTATATCACGCTAGAAGAGAGGCTACTACGAACACAAGTTACAGACGGAACGCTGTCATCGGTGTAATTCTAATAGCGCTGCTAAAAACAGCTGTTCCTTTTAGCTCGCTTTCATGCGCGCGCGCGAAAAGACGATCGCTCCGGGAACATACTGTATAACAGGCGGAGCGATCTGTTGAAATGTCGTACGTAAACACCGAGTCGGAACGGAGGAGTACGTGCCGTGAATCGTCGGTGGGTCGCTCGGTAATTCAACGGAGCGCGTTTCACGCGCGCGGAAGGAGGAAGAAAGCGAGAAGGAGGAAGCGAGAGAGCTATACCACGAAACAATTCCGCGCGAGCCTCATCGAATCCACCTGCGTGTCGTCGCGCGCGATACTCGACGGCAGCGGCGGCGGCGGGTCAACGCCCTGCCCGTCGTTCAAGGTTCCTCGCGGAATTGTTTATTACCAGCCAGATGGTCGAAAGCGCGCGGCTAGTTTTAGGTTTGAAGGTCAGCCGTAGTCCGAAGAAACTGTTATTCCTACGCGTTTATGTATCTCGTAATAACGCGGCTTCGTGCTGCCTTCGCAGTGTTTGAGGAAGCGCGACTTTATCGCTTCGCTAGTGTCTTCGATATAGAGGCGAGCCGGAGGAAAGAAGGCAACCTTGGACCACTGCTGTATAATGTCAATGGAACACGTCTTATATCTCTCACATATGTTTAACACTGCGCGGACACCGTATTTTTGGAGCACTCACCCGGACACCCTGTGGCTTCTAAGTCCAAAGAGTTTTTAAAAGCGTTTCTATGTTACGAAAAATCCATAAAAATTCATGTATCATCTTTAGGGTTTGAAAAAGTGATTTCTATGCTTACATAGGCCGGAACCAAGTTTTTTTAGGGAGAGGAGCTGACGTAAGCGTCCCGTGGGAATCATAAATAAAAAAATCGACTGTGTCTTAAAAGGCCCACGGTGTCCGCGCAGTGTTAATGTCCTCGTTAAAGTGGAGTAATTTCGAGATTATTAGAGATTATCCAAATGAAAATCCCCACGTCTCTTTTTACGTTAAACATTTTCAGTGATTGTACATACATTAGGGAATTAATTATTATTATTCCGTAGGAAATTTTGTTTTGCTTACCACCAGTAAATCCAATTGGATGTTGTTTAGAACCACGCGCGGCAGAGATATTTCCTCTCGCGACAATGCCGATCCCCGAATCGACATGCATGGAGAACTGTCAACCAACATCGAGTCCCAATGGAACACGGTGATTGAAACAATAGGCTGGCAACTGTGCGGTCTCGCCGCACGTGCAACCGGCATTGCGGAGCGCATTGAACAAACCCGAACTACATTCATCATTAAGCGGCGCGTACGGAGCGTAGCGGCGGTGTATCTAACGGTTGTAATTACGTTCACGCGCGCCTCGAGCCCGATGAGCCTCGCTGTCGCTGTTGTTGACTAGCAACGTCTAAACACAATTTCGCAAATTATCCGGCACGACAGTCACAGAACGGAAAGGAATTCCGCCGTGGATCCACTAATTCACGGCTAGTGGACCGAAATGCCAAACATTCACCCTTGAAGAGCAATATTATCCTTGCTCGTAATTATTCCACGGAGATCGTAGCCATGAGATTCAAGACATATAATGTTTTGACAATCACTTTGACAGGTGGGAGAAAGGACACGTTTGTAGAGGGATTATTTCCGATTTAAATTGAATCGTTTTTTTCTTCAATTTAATTAAAATTGGATTCTACTTGAGTCCACGTGCGAGGAACTATCATTTCGTTCTTTTTCCATTTTTCAATACATCAATCAGTTCCTCCTTTTCAGCAAGGATACGTTCATCTTCTCAGAACATTTTTATTTCTTTATTTTACGTTTCAGTCATTCGTAGATTTTAATATTCAATTTAATTCACTCTGCAATATCCTTCTGATTGTTCTGATTCCGATATTCGTGACTCGCATTTCATTTTCACATTAGCAGCTGTCACTCCGATTACGCGTTTTCTCGTCATTGATGAACGGAAGAGAAAGAGAGAGGGAGAGAAGAGCCGGTAACAGCCATCGGCGTCACCGACCTTCGGTCGCCATTATTCGTCGGCATGCGCGTCTCCTTCGTGCCCGATACGTTGACCTTCTCCAGAAAACACTCTTGCCTTCATTCTTGCTCGCTAGGTCGAGACACGCATTATTCTCTCCGCTCCTCCCGCTTCGTTCCATGCCCGCCGGTTGTCCCTCCTTCATCCCCTCTTATGTGTCTACCATCTTTCCACCGCTGGATGCCATGCCGAGCTCTCCTCTGAATGCGCGCACGCACGCAGGCATACACATGCACGCGCATCTCGGCGTGCGTGCATATCCCGGGAGAGACGCTCAAATGCACTGCTGTGCGTGCAAACACGCATGCGTGTCTGTCTAGAGCCGAGGAGGTGGACAACCCCTTCGCGCTTCCTCTCGCTCGCCCTCTCCTCTCCCTTTCCTCGCTTCTGCCTGTTCTCCTCCTGCCCCCTGCTCGCCGCTTCCCCTGACTCCACTCTGCTCGGGTGCGCACGTTGCGTGACGTTCGTGTGTGTCAGTGGAATACATTATCATTGAGCGAGGGCCGGCGAGAGGATGGGCGGGAGGGAGGAGTCGGTGGTGGAACGGTGCCGCGCGGCGCGGGTAACAGTGGTAGTAGGTCTGGCGCTGGTGGTGGAAAACGGCTCAGTCGGTGGTTACTCGTGGCACATTGGCGCTGCACGGAGGCCTTTGACCTTTCCTTGTCTCTCTCTCTTTTCGCCATCTCTCCCTCTCTTCCTCTCTCTTTCATTTGCTCTGTATCGTTCTATCCGCTGCGCGCCATCTTTCTCCGTCTCATCTTTCAGTTCCTCCTTTCTCTTTAACTCACCCGGGGTCTCTTTCTGCCTCACGGTACCCCCCTCGTCTCGTCCGTTCCGCGCGTCTCCCCGCAGCTCCGTGTGAACTCACACACGAACGCACGGGAATCGTTTGCGCGCACAGGAGTCGACCCCTCTCCGTCGACTCCTTCCACTCTGTGTCTGCTCGTCTGGTTTCGATCCCGCCCGTCTCCGTTCCCTCCGACCCCTCGACGCCGGGTATCCCCCTCCGATCACCCCCCTCGATGTTTCGTTCTCCTCTCCGTCTCTCGCCCGGTTGCAACCCCCCCCCCCCCGCGACAGCGACGTTGCAGTCTGCTACGACCTGCATTCATCTCGCAACAAAACCTCCGCGACGGTACTCCGGTCCCGACGACGATAAACGAGAAACTGTGCACTAAGTGTATTACAACCTCCCACGTTCCCACCGCTAAAGGTCATGCCTTAACGAGCCGCTTCTTTCCTTACCGCCTTCTTTTTTTGTGCTTTCATCCCTCCTTTCTTCTCTCCCCGCCCAACCAAACCGGCCAATCTTCTTCTACCGTCGTTCGGTGACTCCTCTTCCTTTCCGACCGTACCGTATCTCGCCTCGCCTCTCTTCCTGCTTCGCGCGATTATCCTTGCTACACCGGTAGACACTTGCTATTCGCCTAACCGCTGCCGCTTTAAGTACGAATTTATCTGTACTGCTTATCTGCGAATATAGTCTGTAAAGTATCACTGATACGCGGCTTTAGATAGGAGATAAGTGCTCACGGCAATTATTTTTTTTTTTAGTGTTTACTTACGGGCGCGAGGTATACAGCAGTAATTTAGATATTAGGGCACGTATTACGGAACTTTTCGGAATGGATTACGATCGGAAATGTTTCATTATTTCCTATTGTGTTTTTTATGAAAAACGGAATAATTCCAGTCGGAATCGAAAAATTTCATAATATGTGACTAGGTAAAAAGAAGTGTATGTATATAATAGGTCATCGTATAACAGGTTAACTAAAAAAGTTTTAACTGTATAATTCGACATCTTGAAATAATCTTTGACTTAGAACTTCATAATTAAAAAAAAGAGACCTAGTTAAACGTTTTATATTCCTCGACTCGCTCTACAAATGCCGACTTCGCTTTTATATGTATACTCTCGCCGCTCTTTTCGCATTTTTCCCTTTTCATTTCGTTACTTCCACTCGCTACATTTCCGACGTCGACTACCTGGATTTCAATGACCCTGTGGCGAAGAATAGAGCCCGTCGACGTAGCGTTACTGCCACTGCCTGTAACTGATGAACACGTACGATTGCACGAGCGAGTAACAGGCGAAACTTTTCTACGGCATGCGGCTGTCCGGTCGCGATGCACCTGTCGGCGAATCATCACTATCCAAGCGAGTTTACTTGTCTTATTCGCTCGTAAATGACCTGACCTAAATCTTCCGTTGCGCTCTATCCGACTAGAGACTTCTTCCCGGTGGCAGTGTGTTTTCATTTCACGAACTCCGACGCATCGACCACCGTGAGAAAGTTTAGACTTTAGTAGCACGACTCAGCCGGAGACCGTTATGGCGAGTGTGTGCCGATAATTAAAGGCTACTTTCCCCCCTGGCGGCTCGGATGGAAAAAGTGTGGCGTAATTGTTCTTCGTGGCGCCATCGCCAGGAGGCATAACCCTCCCTCTTTCTCTCTCTCTCTCTCTCTTTCTCTCTTTGTTTTCCTCTATGACGGGTGTTTTATTAAACGTTACATTCGCCGAGAACGCGCGCTTTGCCATGTGAGTGGAACGAGCGTGTGTAGGCGACTCAGTCGACTCGTGTAATTGTAACATTCGCCATTATTCACTGCTAATTATTCGCGTCGTGCGCCCGAGTCTCATAATTCGAGGAATTGCATTAGGAGAATCGTTCCGCGGCTAGATCGCAATTTCTGCTACGCTTCTAACCATCATTCTTCGTCTGAACGTGCGTGATAGTACAACGAATAATATCCACACCGTACGCTCCAACCGCAATTCTACCTTTAGATCTGAAAAAGGAAGGACGTGGAGAACTTCTCATTCCCATCGCATTAAATTTTAATGACAGCTTTCTCGAAGTGAATCTAAAGTTGCAGTCTCTTTGATCTTCTCGATATATTAACTGCTTTCGTAATTTGTCGAATTAATAACTTAATAAAGCAAAAACCAATTGAAATTTGAACAAAAAATAACGCGTTTTTCACTAAAAATTTTCAGAAAATGCATGGACTATTTTATTAGAGAAATATCGATTTAATAAAAAAAAAATGCAATGAAACATTCTGATGGAACGTACCGTATATAGTATGTTCCCAACCAGTTTTCTAAAATGCGTACCAAATTTTCACACCTCTTTCAGTCCGAGCCGGCTGAACCGGTTAGCGCGTCTGTGACGCGTTAATGTCGCAGGGGACATCTCGTTTCCGCTCTCTTCCTCGTGAGTTGCAACCCGTTCAATGTCGTATCCACGCTAAGGAATTCCTTTGTTCCGTCACTCATTGTCTGTCTGGCTCTTATGTAATCAGGGGAACGGAATAACGAGAGTGCAGCCGACGCTGCTCGCCGATCGGAACCGCTCCTCGTGCGAGTACTCGGATAAGACGTGTGGCGGAGAGCGACGGTGGGGAAGTAGGAGCAATTCGTTACGCCGGGAGAAGTCGTTTACGTCAATCCGTCGTGAACGCGAGCGTGCGTAATGCAGATAAATTCCCGGAAGAGCTTTCCGGAAAGATGCTCGATGTTACGGCGGCGGCGACGCGAATTTATGCGCGATTACTCCGAAACCAGCATGCGTGCGTGCGTCGAGTGTATACGTGTGCGTTTGTGTGAGAAATTTTAGGATTTTTGACATCGTAGAAAACACGTCAATGAAAACGAAGACAAATTTTAACACGTTGTAGTCCTCAGCGAATTTCCACTGGAGTTAATTTAAAATCTAATTTTTAATTTTTAAAACGTTAATGTAACATAAATTAATTAAATTGCGTATAATTAAGCTAAATAATATTTACACAAACGCGACAAATCTCAATTTATTATTCGTAACAGGAAGAGTTCTGAGGACAAAAGTTAAGATATTCTTAGATAGATATCGCTTGAATTCTTTTTCAATCTTATTAAAGCCGAGTCTTTTCTTCTCTTTCTCTCCTCCCCCTTCTCCCAGATGGAGAGTTATGTGGGTCGTTTCTTGTCACACATTGATACGCATTTTTATCAGGGCGCCGTAGAAAGACGTGCGATTACAGAACGAGGGGGACGAGTTGGCGGAAGGGAAGGGGAGAAATAAGGGAGAAAACCCCGTAAAGGACGGCTGATAGCAGCACGCCTAGTAACGGGGGAGGGCAGATGGGGAAAGACGGACTCGTATTAGAGCTGCGTAGCAGGAAACACGTACGCGGCAACAAATGGTAATAATAAGGGGGACTCGCACGTCAGCGATCCATGCCAAGCAACAATGCAGGAAGCGTGTGCGTGCGTGTACTCGTATACGCGTCTGAGAACTTGCGGGACAACGCCGGGCGCTTCTTCTTGCCTCTCCCCCTCTCTCTTTCTCTTTATCTCTCTTTCCTTCTATTTCTTCTTTTTCATTGCCGTTTCGCGATGATGGGCACCCGGTGCAACAAAAGACGCGATACTTAACGGTGGAAAGTTTCGCCGACGAAGCTGCCTTCAAACCACGTTAAAACTTTTCCCGAGCGCATTCATACGCGTCTTATGTGCACCGTAACACGCAGCATAAGTGCGCGTTATGTTGCGCGATAATACGCTGCAGACGCGCTGACGCCTACCATGTATTTGAAACTTTGTTAGTTGCTCCGTAAAGTGTAACTTTACACCCTCAATTATTTTTTCCTTTCCGAGGCAGCGTAACGGCTCGGAAAGTCTGAGACGTATTATACTGTAGAGATTTGTTTTCGGAGTAAATTTTCAAATAAACGTTTTTCGATATTCGACAATATTCACTGTCACTACTTTGGTATTCTCTTACCATGGTCGTCTCTAATAAAGTACCAGTAACAGACAATAGAATGCTACGAAAAAATAGGAGAAGGTCGAGTAATACAAAAGACAGGAATCAGGAATTTGAATCCTGGGGTTGCCTGTCAATTCAGGATTGTCTAAAACATTTAAAAAACTATGATTTCTAGAACCATACTGTCACTTTCACTTTCCTGTCTATTATAGTATTTTAAGGGTTCCCGCGGTTAGAGCATTAGCATTTTTTGAGTAATGTTACTTTGAAAACTTTGACCCCAAAATTTCCAAAGAACCCCCGTCATTTTCAAGGGCGATTTCTATTTAAAAATCTGTTCCAGTACTTTTGACCGATATCCATCAGTATTTCAACGGTAACGCCAAAACAAAACTAGAATTATCGCAGCGATAATGAAACGACTTTTGGCTTCGCAGGAGGTGTTACGGTTATTTGCTTTTTATTCTTAAGCGAATCTTGGGAACTCACGCAAAAGAAAAGACTTTTCCCTGAATTTGATTTTCTTCTTCCTATATCTATGTTCTTGCAAGTCGTTAAATATCTGTCACGTGTTTGTCACGATGCGTTGCATTGCATGCAAACTCCTATTCCAGGGAACAGAGACTCGACTCTCTTCATCAGTTCAGTTCTCCGGTCGCGCAAAGCGCACAGCACTATGATGCGATTTGCAACGCGCTCAACGTCATATTCCGCGTTGTATACACGCACGAGGTCACATTTGCAACCGGCCGTGTTGGAAATAACGATCCGCCGCGCGCATCTGCCCCGCCGCCGTGTCGCCGGAAAGACTCGATAATTGCGTCCCGAAGATACTTTCGCAGACCCGACAGCTGGCCTCGTATCTCTCCCTCTTCCTGTCGAAACTTCTCTGGAGATGTGCTGATACGAATCTCTCGTTGGAAACGTAAGAAGCGCAACTCTGGACGAAGAAGCAGACAGAAAAGATATATCGCGGTTGCATTAATTTCAGATTGTAAAAGTCTAGTACTTGTGATAGTTGAAGGAGGAAAGGAATAAAGAAACATGTGCGATACATAAATATATGTTACATATACTGCTTCAAAGTTTAATTAACAATCTGCAGTTTATTTCACACACACAGTATTTTATACGGTTCACTTCATGTCCGAGTTAACATTATGTAAATGACTCTTAATGTTGTATATCAATTAATTATTTTCACTAATTATTTTTTTAAAAAGACACGTTCTGACCCTTGATGAGTTAATTATAGGAACTTGAAAGAGACAGTTCTTATCGCTGCTTGAAAGGCAACTGTTATCGCCATTTCACATTCACAGAACGAGCAATAACGCTTTCAGATAATAAGGTCCTGACTTCCGGCCGTGTGTTAAAAGATTACGTGTGTTAAAAGATTTCCTATAGAAGTGGAATGTGTCTTTTTCACATCATGCTTTCACACATATATTTGTGCATATAGCTCACAGAATACACACGTGTACATATACCTCACAGACAGCTTTGTAAACAAAGTTAGGCGCCCATGACGTGTCCGTTTGCGAATAGCGCTTTTTGATAGACGGTAATGCGCGCCGTCATTATGTACCCGGTCGAGCACAATGGTATAGACCGAGCCACAATCGATACACGTAAGCTTTCCGGCATGCCTGTGGATGTATGGACGCGCATATACATTCTCGGACGCGCGTTTCAAAGCGCAATTACTTATGCACGCACGAGTTATTTCGATTCTCCGCAGTATTCGGCGCCGTAGCTGCTCGCCAAGTTTTTCCCCAAGTTCTCCCCGCGCGAAACTTCGACGTTCGCAGAATCGTTTAGCGCGAAGAAGTTTCGCGAAATGGAGTTTCGATTTTCTCCTCGCCTCCTCGCCCCGTCGGACTCGCTTCGAACGCGAGAAATTCAAAGAGGTAACTTAAACGCGACCTTGAAGAGATGAACGATCAGAGAAGCTGGCATTCGATGGCGATCAATATCGTGGTAATTGAAAACCGGAATGTGCATTGCTCATCGTCAACAAACAGCAAAGAATGGTATCTTTTTCTAACCGATATGATTAACCCTTCGTGTGTAACGTCTTTTTCGGCACCTGTAATGTGTAACGTCGGGTCACTCGTGTCCGACGCCTAAAAAATACTTTAAAGTGTTCTAAAAAAATCTGAAAAAATTCATGTTACCTTATTAACTATCCTACTTTAAGGATCAATCGCTATATTGCCGATTTTTTTATTTGTTTAAACAATATATTTATATAAACAAATAAAAACGTGAAGAATGGACCATTTTCTTCAAAAAATCGTAACTTTGGCAAAAATTAATATATTAAAAAAAAAAAAAAGAAATTAAAGTTTAAGAATAGTACTTTAAAAAAAAAATAGATATTAGAAGTATAATAAATTAATGGGATGCTTAAGTTTTGAGCATCAAAATCACGTTTTTTGAAAGTACGTAAATAGGTACAAATTACAGTAAAATACACATTTTATTCATTTTTAATCACGTTTCGTCATGAAAATGTAATCAATCACAATTATTTATTACAAAATTATAAAAAAGTACAAAAATATGAAAAAATTATATCGAGGCTAAATTATTGTGCGCAGTCAAAACATATTATTTATCGATAACTAAGATTAATCTATCAATTCCCAATGCAAGAACATGAATTTTTAGTAAAAAAAACATCCAAATTAAAATAAACATTTTACTCACCTGCTATTTTTAATCAACGTAATGTGTAACGTCGGATCACTCGTGCACTTTCAAAATTTCATTTGGCTCTCACAACGGCTGTTTACGCACTAGACCGTCGGCGCTTGGGGAGCTAGTAGCTTAGTAGTATACAATTTTTTTTCAGTATAGTTTGGTCCCGCCTCCCCCTCCCTTTGAGCTACAGGGGACAGTCACTTTCGCCAGGGCACGAGTGATCCGACGTTACACACGAAGGGTTAATACGTTTCATTATGCACGTAAAAACGCGTTCGTGTAAAAAAATTTTTTATTAAAAAATTACATTTTACAGAGATTCTCATTACTATTCTTTTACAATATTTACGGAGAGAAAGAAGGTCGTTATTATTTCTGAGAAATATATAAATTAAAGTTTCTATTAAAAGTGATATATATTGAAGTTTCTTTCTATGCAGTTTTCTTTATAAAGGATATTCATTACTTGAAAAATTTCATAAAAGAAATTTATTTGAAAGTTTTACTAGAGGCTCCTTTCCCCGGTATAAAGTGGAGAAAAATTAAACAAGCAAAATTCTCACGTAGATATAATCTCGCAGCTTAAATACTTGAAAGGCAGAGCCCTCGCTCTTAATCGCTCGAGACTTTTATATTACGAAAGCCGGGGGGATTAAGAAAAAGGAGATCGAGAAAGTACGACGAACACGTCTCTCAACACGTTCATCAAGCTCCGTCCAATTACGGGCTCGTTAACTCGTTTCGTCAATTACTTCGTAATTTCTTCGCGATGCCGGCTGTCGAGTGTCAGAAGAGGGGAGAGGGAGGGTTTCGTGGAAATTTGAGAAGTCGCGGGAGCCTCCCGAGCACGACCTTGAAGGTCGATCCAACGAGGTGGAAGTTCTGCGAAAGTTACGAGACAACTGCAGCGAGCGGTGGTGGCAGCAAGCGTGTATTGTTGCCTGGGTTCTCTCGGTGCCATGACCTCACCAACACATTGCGCCAGTTTCGTGTCGAGCTAACTTCGGAGAACCAGTCAGCTTCGCTTAAGAGGAGGCTGCCTGCCTGCCTGCAATCCGCCCTGTTTCCTTTCGCCCTCGAGACCCACCTCCTTTATTCATCTATATAGTTGTACATATGCTTGTGTATGATAGATATGTGAAGGAAATCGTTCATCTCCTTGATCGACGTTCGGCCGAGTGCGGTCGGGGGACATTAATCGAAATCCGTGAAGCTTGGGCAAACTTTTCAAATGTGTTATTAAGCTTACGTAATCCTGTGCTGAGGAGTTATCGAAACAATTTTACGATAATATTGATGATAATGATATATTTTTGTATACATTTGAAATAATGAGATCACAGTTATTAAGTTGTATTTCTCGAATCTATATAAAACACATGATTACCGAAAATTGATTATTATTATTAGAAACTAAATTAGATCAGGTTGCAAAAAACTTAAGAAAAGATGACACATTCTCTCGTTTACGTCTTGTTCTATTTCTATCTTCTGCTTTATAATTTCTTTTCTCTTTATTTTTCGCGCAGTCAGTTCTTCATTCGTCAATTTGCCATTCGACTTTTTTGAGGTGTCATGATTCCTATGAACTTATTCAACCTATTGTACGAATCAATGTCGTGTTAAAATCATGTTTCGTAACGCGCAGACACTATAAAATTTTACTGGACACGATGATGTAACATGTCTCGACTTGTCACTTAAAAAGTCGAGATTTGTTCAGGCAAAAAGAAACTATCGACTGTACGAAGATAACATCTTGACCCCGGAAATTTTTAGAAGAGAGCACGTTTATTTCAAATAAACGCAAACGATATTTACGTTACTACTCGATATTAATTTGTTAAATTCAGATTTTAATTACCGTACATACTATATATATACGCACGAATATTATATCTCTGTATTTATTTATCAATACAAGTTTTGAAACATACGCTAGAAACACACGAAAATGATCCCCGTATTTGCTCATGATAATGAAACCGCGGATGATTGCCGATGGGATACCCGTTCTCCCGTTAGCCGCAGCTTCGAAAACCGAAACCGGCCAGGCCTGGAATTACAGGCCCGTCTCCGATAATCCCCGTTTAGTTTACCGCGACACGGAAGTCTTTACGAAACGAAAGTATACACCGTGTACGGGTAACAGGTATACGTACCCGTCAGTCGTAATGCTCGCTATATACGGCGATCATCCGCAAGAAAGTATTATCGAGCTACGTGCTGCATAAGGTCATTAAAGGTTTACGTAATTACAGTTATTACATAGCCGCGTGTGGTATTATATAGCCTTGTTCGGGAAATACACACACACACACACACACACATGCACATTGCGTGCGTGTCGAGCACACAGAGCGCGCTGGAAGGAAGCCATCACGAGCGTCCGTATTCGCCGGTATGCCTTCCTCTCGTTTCCGCTTTCATCGAAGGGACAGGAATGCGTATATCCCCCTCGAGACGAAAGGGAGAAACGAGGGAGAGGGGGAGAGGCGGCGGAGCTCGCTCGGAAGGGTCGACACCGGGAATGGGATCGATAGCACGAACTCGCACGTGTGCGCTCGCTCGCGCGGTCGCCCGCGCGCGCGCGCGCGCCGCGACACGTGTGTGCGCACGCGACCCGCTTCATCGTGTGCGCGACTATGCGCGTAGCCTCGATCAAGGCCGTTCGTTGTTTACCCCGACAGGGACCGACGTGATTCCAATTTACCGTCGGTTCCCCCGCGCCCCTTTACACCCTCTCTCTCCACCCTGTCCCTGGGTATCCGCACACCCCGCCGCGGCCGGTCCTTTCTCTCGCTCGGCAATCACGCTCGCGATGCGTTTCATCCCTCCTCTTCTCCCCCCACGTGAAATTACTAACTTTCGTGCGCAAGTCTCTCTCCTTTTTTCTCTCTCTTTCTTTGTCGCACAGTCGACGGGGATTTTATTTCGCGCGTCGTGGCCGAAACGTTTGCTCCATATCCGGAGAATTGGCCGGTTTCGATAGAATTTCGTTCTGGCTTCAGATTTCGACGTTACACCAGGATGTTATCTTTAGGGCTTCCCAGTGGGTATTGTCAAAGTTTAGGTAGCGCATAGCGCAGTAGGCGGTAGGTGATTTAAATGGCAATAGGTAGTATATTTCTTACGCATATACGCATGTATGTATAACCGCCTTTATTTACGACTCGACGTAAAAACCTAGTATTCGGAAAAAAATTGACTTAAAAAATCCATACAGATAGTAAGACTAAAAATACAAGATAGGCTGCTTTTTCAGAGAACTCTTTTTCAGAAACTCTTTGTTTGTTTATAAAGAATCAGTGCAACTTACTGTTATACGTAAAAAATTCGATGAACGAGAAATAATTACGATACAACGATACATAATTTTACTCGGTACTTTTCGATTTTATTCTTATTTTATCGAGATGTTTATGCAGCACGTTTATGTTCTTGCATAAATTTCTTACGCGATGATCTCGAGGCACGTGACAGCAACGAATCGTCGTAACCGTCGTTTTATTACTCAATTTTTTCCACCCTCGATAAACGTCATGCGATTCGACGATCATGTCACGACGGACAACCCTACGAACAAGTTACGTTTTTCTCGCGAAAAAGAAGCTGCCCTCAAGGCGCGAACGAACGTACGGGTGGACAGGTTATCGATCCTCGTTTAAAAAGAGAGTTATCGTGCTTCGGCTGCATGTGACACGACTGACAAGAACGGCAAGGTCGCGCGCACTGTACACCCCCGTAAAAAGCGACGGTTATTCCATAGCCTGATGGTCTCGATAAACGATCGCGCGTGTTTCACACTTTTACACGTGCAGCGTTATTGCAACGGGGGGCTTTCATATCGATTACGAAGTTTAATATGAAATCAAAATTTGAATACGAGAACAAAAGCCGCTTATTCCGCGATTTTGCGAGAAGGCTAAAATAAAAAGTCATTGTTTTTTACAATGATTTTATTTTATTTCATGAGATATTCGTGTTTTATATTTTGTTTACAAATAAACAAAAGTATGATGATTGTGTATAGATAAAAGCTTTCTTCGAAAACATGTGATATGAATTAGCTTCTTTGCAGATAAAGATATTCTTATCCGTAATCATCGTTCTTCTAAGACTTTTGCTGTCATAAATCAAAACTTTCGCATGGAACACCTCGCATATACATACAATGCGGTTTACTCAATGTTTCGTATCAATGTCTTGGCATTTTTCTCGATTCGCATGTGTAAGCCGTCACGAAAGTTGCTTTCTCGAAAGGATCGTACGGCTCTCGAGGCGTTTCGTGTTTCGAGATTCGATCTGCAACTTCGGGAAAATTATCGGTCTGACAAACCGCGATTCGCTCGTGCGGATATCCTGTCCTTGAATATACCGGCGTAAATGCAACTGCAATGCGCGAGTGCGCGGATACACGTGTGTGCCCTACCCGCGCCTGTGCATGCACACGACGCATACATGTGCGAAATGCAGCAGCCAGCAGCTGCCGGGAATGCGGGAGACAGCGGACACTCGAAACCGGCATTAATATCCCTCTTCGGCCGGGTTACATAAAGCAGCAGGCTCCAGGCTCTCATTATACAAAACGCTGGACCCCGAACATGTGTACACGTGATGCTCCAAAAGCTGTAGTGTTATTTTCCATCGGTCGCACAAAATTCCTGGACGAATTTCGAGCCGGCCTTCGCTCGGTAAAAGCTTCACGGGCTTAACTGCGAGAATATTCAATTTATTTAAATTGGGAATTTAAATAGCTCGAGGATTGAATTTCAAAGGTGAAAATAAATAGCGGAGCAGTACCTTTGAGCTCGTTTTAAAAATGATTTATATTTTAACGTAATGGAAATTAAATTTTAATTATCGAGATATTAAAATAAAATATTACAAAGTTTCAACGAACAATTTCGTTTATCATTAAACCTCGCTAAGTAGAAATTAACTATGAAATTTACTGTCAGTTTGTTTTTCGCGTTTTTCTTTCAGGTACCTGAAATTAAATTAATTATGAGCCTGCTGAAAGAATTTGTACACATTGTTACAAGATTATTATTGATCCGCCTGGAACGATCACTAGACAAATTGGAAAATTTTCATGCTAGTCGCTAAAACACTTTTCTCGATTGTCGCGGGTTACGCATGCGAACACACAATGAACGTTCGCTTTCTAGAGACCCGTGCGAATATTTCGCTCCAAAAACGCACGACCGCGCTTTCGATCGGCGTGTCATCGGCGATGACCCACATTTCCATATGGCGCGCCGTAGCGTCTGCCGAAATTGCGCCGCGACACATCGATCGGTGAGGCATACTCTCGCCGATACCCGCCTATCAGCCGCGAACGAGGTCGTTGGTGACCGCTGAATTCTCCATCGGTTTGTCTTCGGGTCGCGACTCGGCGAATGGAAACTAGTCTATCGGACCGCAGTTATAATCTGGAGCAATGTTTCTCAACGACCGTTTCGTGAACTGGAATTTATAAGCTCCTTGTAGTTTATATGAAATTGTATGAAGAATAACGCTATATACGATGCATATCTGCAATTTCTGTAAATTCTGATTCAATCAATGTCTCGACATTCCAGGCGAGGAGAGAGGCAATCCGCAAATCCCTCGATTGATCTGTAGATAAGACAATATAGCGTACGCGCGCAATGTAATCAGCAGTCTGCAATTTCGGAACGAAAGTCTTAATCGATCGAGCGCGGCTTAAATTATTCGTAAGATAACGGCCTTATCGGACATATGAGATAACGTGGAAAGTACGACTCCGCCGTTCGTGTCGAAAGGCGAGGCCCAGGAATAGGTTCGACGCATTTGCAATTCATCGTGTTTTCATTTATTCATGCGTGATACACGTGCGCATGGAAGAAACATGAGACGATTGCATCCGACAACGTGTATGGAGGTCAAACGACTATCGGATCGCGTGGCGTGTCTCCTTGAGACACTCTTTCCTCTGTTTCTCTTTCTCCCTTTGACGAGATAGGAAATGGAGCCGTTATCGAGGTATTAAAGAGGACGAGATGCCGGTTACGTCACGCGCGTAATCGCGATCGGGCGATCCGAGCGAACGCGCGCGGATAAAGCAAGAAACGTATATGCGCCGCCGTGAAATTCTTGTTTATTCCGTTAACGAGGCAATTACGACCGCACGACGTTCGCGCACGTACGCGGCCGCCGACACGCGCTTTTTCTTTTCTTTTCGCACACACGCACACGCACCCTCGTACGTGTGTACAGGCGTGTGTGACTAATCGACGCTGTGATATTAGTCATCCCGTAATAACGAGTCGCCATGCATCGATTTGGCGGGTATATGTTCCACGAAAGGTGGTTGTCAACTCCGCGGAAATATTCGCGCTGTCAGTACGACCGCGCGAGCGTCGTTAGCGCGTCGCGCGTGTTTGCCCGTCTAATTTACAAATTGCGTTTGCGAGGGGAAGAAGACGTGGGAGACTGAAACAGTGACAAACTGACAAATTGTCCGCGGTGCGCGGACAAGATAAGCGGATTTTTTCCTCCTCCCGAGCCGGGAAAATGTACCACGGCGTTCGCAATGATTAATCATTCGTTATGTTCCGGCATACGATCTGTCATATGCGCGAATGTCAATTGACTGGCTCGTTCCGCATTGTAAAATCATTATCGCTTATCGATAGTACGTATCCATTTATTTTGCTCGTGGAATTTCATATACGGATCTATCTTAATCTTAATATCTTTATTTTGCATCACTTGGCCACTTGTTGTCGTCAAAAGAGCGTTTACTGGGCTCTAAAGGTGCGTTTAGATGAGAGTGTCGAGCGTCGAGCGTCGAGCGTCAGATACGCACGCAGTATCCTTGCGCAGATGTCTAACCGTAAGTATAGATTTCAGCATCTTGACGCTGAAATCTGCGTGATCCACATGTTTAGACATCTGCGCAAGGTACAGCGTACGTGTTTGGCGCTTGACGCTCGACGCTTGATGCTGCCATGTAAAAGCACCTTAAAGATTTTGTCAGACAATGACTAGTATAAATCCTACGAACGTTAAGCAGGTAGGAAAGGTTCTGAAGGAGATTTCAATACTAAGAAAAAAAGAGAAAAATTCAAGACAAGAGTTCTAACAATTAATTTAATTAACAGCTTCCAAATTATATGATGGACTATTATGGACAAATTATTATGGAACATCAGGAACACATTGTGGACAGTGTGAAAGTTAGACAATTATTGTGACAGTGTGGAAAGCATGAAAAATGCCAGAAATGTTACATTTAAGCATTTGTGCACAATTGATGAGGACGGCACGATTTATGCCCCGTCGGCGCCGAAAGTTGAAGCAAATATTGACGTGCAGAGGTTACAAGATTATTAGATACCTACATTTGTTTTTTTCACGATCGCCAAGGTTAAAGAAGGCTTTCTATATGATAAGAAAATATGTGTGTCTCATCTCCCTATTGTCAAAATTGGGTATTTCACTAGCGTACGGCAAGATTAGAGTCGAGTCCCACGTTAGAGATAAAAATATGCCCGGCACGACCAACGAGCGGAAAACAACCGTGATTAATTTCGATCTTTATTATGCTGATAACACACTAGAATCACACGATCGCACCGACGTGGAATGCGCAATCGATCTGATATTTTATCTGACGACACAATTGTGCCCCAAGTGATCTCTTGCCCCGCCGCCCGCGCCGTCGCGGAACTGCACACGATATTTTTATAGAGGATAGAAAAACACGTGGAAACGAAAGATAAAAATGGCTTGTCGAAGAAGATTTTATTATCTTGGCACACATTTGGCGCATCGATGCGCTCGAATGCGTGTCGACGGAATATTTTTACGACGTTATTTTCTAACGCCTGGAGCGCATCAGGATTAAAAACGATGTTGATCGTCTATCTATAGTTCATGCGTTTAATATCTAAATTAACCCTGCCGATTGACGCACAGTAAACAAAGGATACGTAACCGTAATCGTGCTTTATCTGTTGTGTCCACTTAGATTAGGACCGAAAGTGATAGGTTGGCTTTTAGGAAGATGTTACACTGTTGGAGATATCGCTCTTATTTTCACCTTTATCGACGACAAACAGTTTGATGAATCAAAACACGTCAAACGGCCACGATAAATAACGTAACGCGTGAAATTCATCTCTATCTTTGACCTCTCTCGCGATTAACGCGTGAAATTATTCTCTATCTTTGACCTCTCTCGCGATTTATATCGCCGTTTTCAGGCCGAAGCAGGCCGTGCGCTTCCAACGTTTGCGAAACGGCGCCGTTTCTTGCGCGCGCGGAAAGTGTCACGTTTTCCCGCTGTTCTTCTTTCCGTACGCTCCTCCGTCTTGCCGTTCGCCGTCGCCGCGACGGCCGTAGATTGAATCGCGCGATTATTCACCATGCGTAACTCCCACGTTTCTCCTCGAGTCGCGATTAAATCCGGACAGACGATCTTCGCACTCGAAGCACCGGCCGTGGAGAGAGAAAAATTTTGCCTTACGCAATACACGTAGACGATTATAACGTGTGTACTCATCACGTGTCTTTATAGAGACTGTCTCCGACAGTTTTTACGTTTTCTTCCTCTATGTTAACAGAGACGTCAAATGCAGTGTCGTATGATTGAAGGGTCTTTTATATTTTTTTTTTAATAGTGAAAAGTCAACTCTTAATTCAGCTTCTTAAACATTTCCGACTTTTCTTTGTTATTCGTACAATACAAAAAGTCTGCAGGAAAAAACATTGTAAAACTCTAGAAAAGCTAAATTTTGGTTACTTCAAATTAACTTGTTGACTACCAGGTTGATTATATTATCTGTAAGTAGTTCCTAATTATTAGTCAGATAATCAACTACTGAAATATGATTATCGAAACATTTTTAAAATACATTTGTAAAAGATAAATACCATCTAATACAAACTTTTTAATAACATAACTGTCTAGATAACGATGTAAAGTAAAAAGGTGTTATTCAACAATTAATTATTTCTATTTTTAATCATATTACACAATATTTTAGCATTATATGATTATAATAATTCTACTGCGGCATATGCATGGTAGGATATGCAAAACTCGCTGGGCAGGAAACACGTTAATATCGATGATAATAATATAGTCTAATTAATTCGTTCCAATGATCGTAATACGAATATTATTAGCGAATATTGATATCGGGAGCAATTTTGTTGTTTAATGGGTAGCTCGCATTTGTGTGACGAATCGTTTCGTGGGGAAGTGAGATCAAAGTCCGGGAGGACACCCTGTATATCCTCGGCAAATAGCGCCGACGGAATTGGAAAGGAAAATGTTCCATTGTACGCTGCCGCGATAGCGGCAGATAATGAGCTTCACATGGTTTCGCATCGCTCTGAAACGTTCGTGATGCAAACGTTCCGGTACAATGTAGAATGTGTTGTAACAAGTGCACGCTTTTATCGACGCCGCGCCTCGATACGAGATATTTGCGCAGAATTTACGAAGACGCTTAACGAGACGTTAATTGAACTGTCGAGAAGTAATTCGGTGGCGAGCGATTACGAAGCAACGTTACGATTCTCTTCTTCTCTCTTTTTCTCTCCTTTGAAAATATCATATCACCTCTCCCGGATGAAATATTTTCTCGTCGACACAGAAGTTAACATTCGTGAGAAATATGAGATCCGAGGCGAAGCTATAACACACGCGCGCGCGCGGACGATTTCGTCGGCGAGTAATCAAAACTCGCGATACCCCCAGCGCGATACGTCACGTCCGTTTCTACCGCGTAGCGCATTCCCGCAGATTGAAAATTCCCGGTATTTTCGCATCAAAACTCGATACTGTACGTCGCGCTGCGTTAAATCCGCCGCTATCGGGATCGCAAATATTAGCGAGGAGGGAAAATATCGGCCGCCTCAACCGTCGCTTCGAGCGTCGAGCGTCGCACGCTCGCATGCGAGAATTTGATTTTCGCCAGCGCTCTGTTTAATTAGGAAATAACCGTTCAGAAAAAGTAAACAAGGGATTTGTAACTCTCTGCCGAACGTTTCTTCAAAAGTGGAAGTTGAATATGTGGTGCTTGAATACGGTACCACGTATACGGTGACACTAAAATACAATAAAGGTGGCGCACATAAAACGAACCAGCCTCGAATGCAAAATACGGGTAGAAAAACTGTTTGGGACCGGTTTTATGCGTGGCCACTCCGTAACAGTCGATCGATCGTTACAAGTTCAGGCGAGGACCGACGGCCGAAAAAACGCGATTTTCTTTCGTACAGATTTAAAAGTTAGATGCTCTCACGGATCACTCTGGCGAGGTTTATCGTGGAAATAACGAGTCTACGAGATACTAACTGCATTGTGGCGGAAATTGGTAATCTCGAGAGGAACGGCGCCTCATTGCGATGCGGACCGGGCAACTTTAGTTCGATCAAACTTCGCCAATAAGAGCTCGCGCGGGCTGACCAAGTCTCTCCTTCGCTCGAGACTCGCGTTAGTTCCCGCCTGCCAGGAGCCGCCGAACCCAAGCCGCATTATTGCCGAAGTTCGGCAGGCGGGGCCTTCGAATTTACACTCTCGCCGACCGTAACTGCTTTCCCTCGCACACTTCCCCAATTCCTCGAAAAACTAGCTCGTATCTCGTCACGCACGTTTCCCGTTCCATCTATTGACATCGAGAGCGCGGCCTTCGTATTGTAATTAGATGAACGAATATCAAGATCGTAAATAACGACGATAACGATGACATTAATACATTCATTTGTTTACGTTTTT
>NW_020211278.1:2016645-2113166 GCF_003070985.1 Temnothorax curvispinosus | reverse complement strand
CGTCGCGTCGCGTCGCGCCATTTGGCTGGCCCCCCGCTCGCGGGCGAGGAGAGGAGAAACGACGAAATGAAAGGGAAAAAAAGGAGAAGAGGAAAAAAAAGAGCAGGGGCGCCGACGAGGAAAAGGGAGCGAGAAGAAGAACGCTTCGGCGCGAGTGTGCGCGCGCTCGCGCGCGCAAGC
The DNA here is from genome assembly GCF_003070985.1 of Temnothorax curvispinosus. Classification (NCBI taxonomy): domain Eukaryota; kingdom Metazoa; phylum Arthropoda; class Insecta; order Hymenoptera; family Formicidae; genus Temnothorax; species Temnothorax curvispinosus. Next base: position 2,112,986 of record NW_020211278.1, on the reverse strand, counting down.
ACATGTGCGTGAATGCACGCGGAGTATTTTTTTGCGGCCGCGCTATAGCGGAGAGCAATCGTCGTGCTTCGTGCTTGAGTTGGCCGCTCGGTCGGTCGCCTTCGGTCACGAGGGATATACGACGAGCGAGGAGCGACCGAGCCGCGGTAGTTGAATGTTCAGCGGGGTGCCGGGGCGAGGGCGAAGGGAACGCGGGGAGCCGCGGGACCGGTGGGTCGGGGAGGCGAGGAGAGAACTTGACGAAGCGGCGGCGGCGGCGGCGGCGGCGGTTGCCGCCGCGACGGGCTTGGTGGGGAACCCTCCGTGTGTGTACGTAGCGCGAACGTCGCGGTGAGGGGTGAATCGAGGCGTGGAGGGACGGGTCTGCGGAGGGTGGGTGTGGTGGGGGGGAGCGAGAGTCTCGCTGCCGCAGTAGAGTAGGAGCCTTCGGCGCGATCTGATCTTGGGATACCGCGTCCCGCGAATTCTCCTCTCGAGCGCGCGCGCGCGCGTTTTCGCGAGTCAAATCGTCGCGCAATTTGCAATATACTGGACGTTCGCGGGTGTGCAGGCGTGCGTGCGTGCGTGGTGCGTACGGGTTGGCTGTGTATGTGTGTATGTGCGCTTTTGCACGGGATTACCCTAACGGGATAAGCCGTTACTTCCTCTTTGTCTCCGTTTTGTCACCGGCTCTGCGCGCGAATTGTGCGTGCCCCCTCCCCCCCCCCCCCGTGCTTCTGTGGTTGTACGCGGTGCACAGTGGTACATCCATCGCTCGCTGAGATAAGGCTCTCCCCGGTTTAAACCGGTCGCCGATCGTCTCTCGCAGCGAGGAGTCGCGTAATCGGAAGCGAAATTGACGGATCCGCGAAGAACGCAAGAGAAGATATCGCGTAGCAGAGGGAACGAGAAAGAGAGGATGCGGTCGCGATCATCGGCCGCCCCATCTCCCGATCGACGATAGCGCGTCGACGCGGGAGGGGGAGGGCTATCGCGTTTGGGCGATTCCGGGAAACGGCGCGCCGTCTGACACCCGCGCCAACTCCGGTCGAAGGAACGACGTTGCCTCGTTGGCGAACGCCATTGTTCGTGCACGGCGGAGGTCACACGACGGACACGTCGAGGTGCTCGACGAGAATTCGTTCGACTAAGGATATAATATATTATAGGCCTTTTGTGCGTGTGGGCCGAGCAATACCGGTCGCCGATTCGTTCTACGGCGAGCGTTGCACTTGCCGTTGGGGAAAAGGTTGTGCGTGACCTGGGACCAAAGGGAGGTGGAGCAAAAGACAAGAGAAAAAAAGAGAGAGATAGGAAAACGGGTGCAAAGAGAGAGAGAGCGAGACGTAATAAAGAGACGTAAAGAGAAATCCGATTGTGTGTCGCGAAAGAAGGGACGAAAGACGAAAGGGAAAAACCAGCAGAAAACGGCTAGATCAAACCATTGTCCGTCGGTCGATCAACGACTGTGGCCGTTTCGTGGGCGCTCGGCAATCTCCGTGAGCGATCGCCGCCGCGTTATAAGCGCTCTCCTACACAGTATACACACGGATCTCGTATCTCTCTCTCCGTGCCCCTGGGATTGTCCCCTCCACCCGCGGCGCAGCGTAAACGCGGGGGGGCGAAAACTCGTCGCCGCGTGACGCGCGACGGAGCGCTCGCGGTCAGTGGTGTGTTCCTCGTTTCGCGAAAGTGAGATTTTCCGATTAAATCGCCGTCACGTCCGTCCGGCTGGTGTGTGTGTGTGTGTGTGTGGTATCCCTCCCGTGAAAGTGTTCCGACACGCTCCGGCTCGTCGCGCCCGGCGAACAAAGGATCGCTAATACGCGCGCGAAAAGTATAGTCGTCATCGGCGGCGGAGAGGCGGAAGGATTCGATCGCGGGACCAGAGGATCTCGCGACGTCCCGGGGCTGCGCCGTGGGAGATGAGCGGCCGCGTCGCGATCTCGATCGCGCCTTCTGCGATGTGGGGACCGTGCGCGACGGCGGCGACGACGACGAAAAGGGCAGCGACCGCGACGAGGACGGCAAAGATTAGGACGGTGGGTGAGGACGACGCGCGAACGACTGCGACGTGGAACGTATTCGCGGCGGTAACGGCAACAGCATCAGTATGCCACCGGTGCTAGGAGGCGCGGCAATGGCGGTCCTACCGGTAAGCCCGCAAACGGCGACGCAGGGTAACCCGCATCACCATCACCATCACCACAACCACCACCCACCGCATCACCACCACCACGGCAATCATCATCACGGCAGCCACCTCGTACCCCCGGGACAGTCGCCGTTGCTCATCGCGGCTGCCGCGGCCGCAGCCGCAGCCGCCGGCGGCGGCGGTGGTGGTGGTGGTGGTAGTAGCGGCGGCGGCAGCGCCGCAGCCGCAGCCGCAGCCACGCAAGCACAGCCGCAGCTGCTCTATCAGCCGTATAATCTGATGCCGGCGGGCGGCACGCCGACCTCCCAGCCGAGCTTTCAGCATCATCATCATCCTCATCCTCTTCATCATCATCAGCAACAGCAGCAGCAGCAGCAACAGCAGCAACAACATCCGCCTCCGCCGCCGCATCATCATCACCATCATCATCAATCCGTCGTGCAGCAGAGCGGCTTTATAGCCGGCGACGTAGGAAATCCGGCCACGGTGTTAGCCATGTAAGTGTGCAAAATGTCACTTTTGTTCCCGTTCTTCTTTTCTTCGCGAGGGATAGGCTTTATTTACCTTGCCGCGAGAGAGAGAGGTTCTGCGAGCTCACAGGTGATAACGGAGAAGCGTGGAAGGGAAAGGGCGGCGGATAGATGTGCAGATGCGATCGCTGCAGTCGTCAAGGTTGACTGGGTTTCCGCGCGCGAAATACGTAGCGAGATTTCCGCAAATGCTCTCTCGCGTGGGAACCCGCGTTTACGATCCCTCGCCGAACAACGATGCGGAAAGTCAGGAGAGTCACTGGAATCTTGTTGAAAGGTCACTGAAAATCGAAAAATGGCTGTTGGATATTTCGTTTTACAACACCTAATTAACCTTAGGTATACACCCTCATTTTCGCATACTCATTGTCAGACGTCACACTGAGACACTTGGGACCCCTGCTGCCTGAAAACCGTATTTTGACTTCTTTTTTTCTTCCGGTTGGAAGTAAACTGAAAAATATGTACGTATATTTATTCAGAACTAGTCTAACGTCATAATAAATACCATAATAAGTGCCATAAACACGTGTTGAAAAATTGTATCGTTCTATCGATGGTAAAGTTTCAAACTTTACTTAATTGTGAGGTCTCGGAGATGTACATCTCCAGAGTGTGTATACCCGGGGTTAAAACTATAAAATTGTTGAGAATACTTGACGATTCGAATCGTTCAAGTACCCAAGATACTCGAACGTCGAAATCTTTGTCATCGTCACTCTCTCGTGTCGAGGTCATCGCTTTAGGCACGAGCCCCCGGCGACCGGCAAAAGTGAGAATAGGAGTCAAGATATTAGCGAATGTTCGTCTATTCGCTTTACAGTCGTATATCTCGTAACGTAACGGCTCGCCTCGACACCGAGATGTCGCCCGGGGCGATTCTTCGGGGTCGATCGAATCTTCACGGATCGCCGCGCGGAACTGGGCCGATTGTGGGAATTGTAGGAGGGTCGCGGTTCGCCGATCTCTCTTTCGATCGTCGATGATTTACGGAGTATAACGGGGTTTCACGGGGATTCGTCGCGCGCGACGGTAGCGCGAATCGCATCTATTACACCTACGTACGCACACACAAACACACACGCTGATGATAGTGATGATGGGCGACGAGCACGTCGCGATTATAGCGATCGGTGAGCGCATACGCATAAACGCATAGGCGTATGCGCGCGACTGCAGGTGCACGATCGGTGGCGGGGCGCCAATTTGTCACGTCGCGTCGGCGAAAATAGAGCGCTCGCGTTCCGCCCGCGGCGCGGCGCCGATTAAGTTCGCGCGAGCCGACGATGGGCGGAATTAGAGCGGCGTAGGATAAACAGCGGTAGATATAATCGAGTGACGCGTTGCCGCGGGTATAGCGAGGACAAAAGGAACTTGTCGACCGGTTCGTTTGGTCGGAACCGTCGCGATCGAGTTCCGACGCGTTAATGCACTCGACTTCGCGCCGGGGTGAATGACCGCGGTAAGCCTCCGATAGAGAAACGTTTCTACCACGTTCTAATCTTTTCCGGTAACGCGGTATTTATAAATTAATAATAGCCCGGTACATCGGCGAAAGTATAAAGTGCGCTCCCTCTCGTTTTCTCGTATATCTCGTTCGAGTTTTGGAGTACCGATAACATAATTTCGCTCGTTGCCGTAAGCCTTATCTTGAAATAGATGTTTGTACAAGTTTGTTGACTGAAAGAAAACAGACGCTCGAAAAACGCTTGGTTTTCTAAACACGATAATGTATTGTTATTTACTTGGCGACTCTTATCATTTGCTTGCTCTAAACCGGGGAACGCGATTGTTCCAGATTTCGAGAGCGAGACGGAGAATAAATGTGGAAAGAGATGTGGGTGATACCGTCGACGAGATTTTTCGGAGGATCCGACGAATAGAAATTGTAGAAAGCACTCAAGGTCGATTCTCGAATATCGAGAAACCGCGCTTTGACCTCGCGGTCGATAAAGCTCTCAGACATTTACAACTCGCGGTTATCTGCTTTGCTGGAAAATACATCGCGACGCACGCGATGTGAGATATCGACAAAATTTAAAGAGTTATTTTCACAATATTTATCTAAAGTGTCTGGCTTATCGCTGCGTTACTATGTTATCGTGCCTTTAAGCGTCTGCTTCAGGTGATGCCTTTTTATTATTGCGCTTCGTGAGAATTTTATCTGAGATAACTGCTGTTTACTCAGGCCTTTTATATAAAAGGAATGATAAAAAAAATGCCATTAATTTCATTAATGGGCAAATTGAATGCCTTCCTTTCGAGAATATGAAAACGGCTTTGGCAGAAACAAATTGCGCTGGGATGTCATTTTAGACATCGTGTTTTGAACAAAGTAAACCCATTTGCACTCCGCGTTAGTCCTCGGACACGCGACCGAGGATCAATAAACAGAACGGATTAGTGGACGAGCGATTACTCCACGACCCAAGTCCAATAATTCAACCGTAAGACGCACATGACGCGAGAAAGAGACAGAGAGTGTGAGAGAGAGAGAGAGAGAAGCGAGATATTTGCAAACAGGTTTTGATTAGCAATGTCGCCGAAGTCGTTGCGTAATGCCCAGGCGCGACGTCAGCCTCGCCCGTTCGTGATCTATACCATCCGCCGATGTACACGTCATCGCGTGTAATTAAACGGAATTCATTGCATTCAATGTGACGTGATGCGCAGCGACCGATATTTCGGAGCAAACAACCCGGAACGAAACGGATTTTCTCTCTTCCTCCTCCTCCTCCTCCTGCTCCACGGGAATTCCCCTGATTCGTACATTCGCTTCGCGGTTGGCATGCGCATGAAATTTGCATTACCGTTTATCGCGAGCGAGTATTCTGCGCGCACAGCATTCGCTCGGCGAATTACATTTCTGGGTCTTTTTCTTTCTCTCTTGAGATAAAATGCCGGCAACTTTCTCCGTAATGTATTCTCGCAATTATTTCATGGTGTCGAAAAATATTTACTTTGGTGACTTGCAAAATATTGCTAAATCCTCGACGAGACACAAATATATGAAGAATTCAGGGATAACAAAGTTCATAACTTTATAAGATACTCTATGCATCGAGCTATGGAATGGATTGAGAGTGGATTTTTTGTAAATTATGAAGCTATTTATTATATTATTCTGTGCACGGCTTACGGTCCAATACGGAGGCTGCAAGGGTCCGCGTGGAAAAAAAAATGGGTCAGCGTCAGATAAGCGCGGGGGAATGGCGGTCTCCGACCGGTCGGGGAGACATTTCAAATATCGTACACCATGCATAAGCAGCAGAACGGTTATGTGGAAAAAGAGAGACTGAGCGGACGGCGATCTTGTGAAATTCGCTGACCGTACCTGTTCGAGCGTAGCATAACAGAACTCTCGAAGGGTCGCCGATCGGAAGATAGGCAACCGCCGCGGCCATAATCCCTTTTCCCTCGGCCCGGAACGAATCTTAGCCGGTAATCGATCGGAACGATACTCGGCGACCCTGAACCGGAACACGGAGAGAAAACGTTTGATGGGCGAGCAGCCGAGTGAAACACAGACTGACCGGTTCGACCGGGCGCGGTTAATTAGTCACCTTTCGTTTTCGTGCCGGCAACTCTTTCGCTCGGCGTCGTCGGCGGTGGTCTTAATGTTGGCCTGAAATCTTATTCCCGCGATCTTATACACACGAGTGAGCATACGACCGGTTGAAAATGCCGAGCTGACAGTGCAACGTGAAAGGGGAGTAACGATTTAAATGACCTTACGTAGAGAGAAGAATTCTAGTAATTCTTGTCCAAGTTCTTTTTGTTCGAGGCCATTTATTCTCGTAAACGCAAAGAGCGGAAATTCGAGACGATTACGTAAGATAATTTAGCAGTTTCACTATTTCTGTCTGTGGATTTTATTTGCTAAAAAGAAAATAAAAAATTTCATTTTATTATTTATGTTCCAACCTTATGTTTCGATTTCAATCCCTCTGTTTGTCACAATACATTTAACCCTCAGTTACCTTACGTTTTCACTACCTGTTGTTACCTCACCAGGGTCTGAGAGACCTCCTGTCGTCTTCTCCAACTTGTATCTTTAAGACATATGCATCAATTTGACATCTTTTTTTAAGTCGATACATCTTTTAAAGATCTATTGTGTAAGTTAGATTATTCCAAATTAAAAAATGTAAATGTTATTTAAAAAAAAAGAAAATTTGTTTTTCTGAAGAAGCGAAAAAAATTTGCTTTTTTTCAAATTGACGTAGTACTGATTAAAAAAAGATACAAGGGTTTTATGAACGTTTTAAAAACCCTGCACGTTTTAACAACGTGCACAGGGTTTCTCAGACCCTGGTGTGAGGTAACTGAGGGTTAAAATTCGATACCTGATCAGACATAAAATCACCAGGTAGTTTCGTTTCTCTTATGAAAAATTCTGACGATTCATTGTGAAAATCGTTTCCTTATTCAGGAAAATAACATCATTGTTTTGTGAAAAAAGAAACTAGATGCTAAGACGGATAACGCTCCGACTTTTCTCAAAGGAGGTAAAGAATTTTCAAAAAATTTGATTATATATACCATACGTATTTTTTAGACCGCGTTTGAAATTACAATACTCAGGTAAAAAGAAGCCACAAAAGTTTGCCCTGGAATACTTATAAAGATTTGTTTCCCTTTGAGTATTAACTGTGATTTTCTTCCTGTAGTTTCGTGAAACATCATGTAAAAAAATTAGAAAAAGGGACTTAATGAAAATAGGCCGAAAAGTAAAAAAGGGGATGGGACAAGAATGAGGTACATATATTTTGTCTGTATATAAAAAGGATGCTTTCTATTTATAGCCGACAAAAGTCGACACAAACATAATTCTTTCTTGGCATTCAATAAGTAACGAAGACACCTTGTATCGACTTGTGTCATTAAATGGAAAGTCATCTATAATATATGTATACCTAGACAACCAACAATTTTGTGCTCAACAGTGAGCCTATTCTATAACTCTTAACAACAGTTTCGTTATCGTTATAGGGTAGACCGAGGCGAATCGAATCAATATAAGTTTTAAGCCAGTTTTCGTTAGTGTTATGTTTCAAACAAGCTGTTTTATCGTACTAATTACTAATTAGCGCAATAAAACAGCTTGTTTGAAACATAACACTAACAAAAACTGGCTTAAAACTTATATTGATTCGATTCGCCTCGGTCTACCCGTCTACCCTATTGTCGTTGCGCAGCTTTTTTACCATATTATAATAGCTGCGCAACGCAAATATAACGATAACGAAACTGTCGTTAAGAGTTACAGAATAGGCCCACAAGACTCAGATCATTCCAAGGTCATTCGAGGTCGAAACGACGAGTTTCTCTGTGATATCTGATAAATTGGCATTGTCCCGTGGAGTAACCTCGGCTTTATCAGATTACGCCTGTAATCTGGTTAATAGTAATAGTCACAACACATAATTGACTTATAATTAAAGGCCTCATCGCGGTATCGCTTGAAATGATAACAGCGTGATTAATGGCGCGAAGATTATGCTGACGAATCGCGAGGATAGCCATATAAGTATATATGGGAGATCTGCACGATCGTGTAAGCTCTTTTCACGGTGAGTTTAAGCAAATTTTTTCTTCTTTTGACTATAGGTATGTTTCGAAAGATAAACGCTCCGGAAAATAAACGAGTTTCGTTGGAAACATATTGACCGCCATCAGCAACATTGTTTTGTTGTACCGGAATTTAGTTTGATGTTGACCTTGACACAATACAGTTACTCGCTGCTGCCGAAAGAGCTGACGAAGTAAATACTGTGGCAAATTCTTCCGTCCCAGAACGACGGGGGACGCTCTTTCTATAAATCAGAGTCGATGTGTACGCTTCGTCGAGAGAAACACGATTCTACAAGTATAGCACGTATATAATCGTGCATAACTTATAAACTTTTCACTTTCTATTTATCTTCCTTTAACAATTTCCTCTTTTTCTTTGCGTTATATCACAGATCTTTCTATCGTACCGATCTTTAACGATTTTTACAGTTATTATAACGTTATGTAATCTTAAAAGCATATTTCAAATAATTCGTTTGCTATCTTTGTTATTTTAATTGTAGCTTTCGCGCCGAGCTTCGCGAAATCAAAATAGAATTCCATTCATTCTCTTTTCCTCTCTTTTTCTCTCTCCTTTGTTATCCATCGGAAAACAGATAATACAATGATGGAGCGACGATTACGTTAGTTCGCAAAACACGCTATCTGACTCGCCATATCTCCGTCATTCGAAGGCCGGCGGCGCCGCGGCGCGCACGATACGATCGCGAATCGCGTCGATACTTCCAATTGTGCGCCACGTTCTTCAAAAACACCGAGTTTATTTTCGTTCGCCGGCAAAAACAAAAACATTCCGTTTCCGCTCTTCCGTTGGTTGCATTAATTTTCACAGCGTTCGCCGAACGCGCGCGTCCAGATATTGTTACAATACACGATTAAACGTTTGAGTTCGAAAACGAGAAAAATATTCAAGAGAAAATCCTCTCTGACTGGCTAAAAACGATGGTGAAAAGATTTTTTCGACATTTCACAGACCTGTATCTGCGTCATTCATTCGTCGTTATTCACGTGAGAGTATTACCGGCTACGAATTCAAAATAAACACCTTAAATAACGATGACGGTCTTAACAGGACGCACTGCAGAGTGAAGGGGCATTGTTCCGCCGAAGCTAGTTGGAAGCCGGATGGGTTTTGAGTTTTTGTGCGCAAACGATGTCCTGGAATTCCGGATCCTTTCCCGTACCTTTTCAAGCTGCTTCTCTCGCTTAATTGAGATGTCCAGATAAACAATCGAAGACAAGACACAGCTCTTTTGACGTGCGATTGAGTGACAGAACTTTATTGTTCATTTAAAATTTAAATCAAAGCTATTTATCTTCAATACCAGGGTATTTTAATGCGGAATTAAATATTTGCCGCTTTAAATTACAAAGATCCTTAAATAAATATCGACTCTGAATTCTCGGGGAACTTCCAAAGAATCTATCGTTGAAGTTAAGATCGGACACTATAATACTGGTCGGTCGTTGCGGTCGGTTTTCCTTCTTGGTTTGCAGTCCGCAGTTCTCACCGAGTCTCTCTCTCCTCCTTTTGCTGCTTCTCCCGTTTCTCTTGAGAGCCAGCGCTGAATCACAACCGCAAATATCCACCTCCGGTAACTTGCTCCACCGGCTCTCCCGGCTCTTCGAGCTTCGAGCTCGGCACGAAGACGGGCGGGCAAAGAAAAACGATGGAGGACGGACCGGCGCGGCGCGACGGCCGTCGAGAAAAGAGAGCAGCGGTAAAAGAGACGGTGCAACGTGCGATTGGCCGTGGCGCGGAGGTGGAGAGATACAGTTCCTCACCATATACTTTGCGATGGCGATGCTGCGCTCCGCCGAGGCCACGATCTAGGTCAATAGAGAGCTCGGGTTTCTCTCTCCTCGACGGCGATTCAGCGCTCTCTGTATTGAGATCGCGGACTGCAAAATTGCGTCTACACGAATCGTCTGCGTATCTTCTGAGCAGTCAGCAGTGCTCAGCCAGTCGCGATAGTTGTAACACAAGAGCGATCATAAAATCGTTGAAAACGACTTTGAAATAATATTCAGTCGTATCGTTGAAAAAATTCGATATTATATTGCTTTTTACACGTGCATGAAGGGAGATGTCAATTTATTGACGAATATTTTTAATTTAATTATAGGCATCAATGATAATTACTATCTTTAATATAATTGTACATGCACTTGTGCAACATGTATAGCTAGATAGCACGCAGGCGTAAAGAAATAATAATGTCAAGGAAATAATAATAATTACAAAGTTTTAAGTATCGCGGTTGCATTTCCTTGAAGAGAAGCGAAGAGATCATAGTCATTAATATGGGCTACATAAATTATGCGTCACCTAAATAGATTATGTATAGGAGATATAATTTAAATTTTAATGTACATAGAGTTGCAAATAATTAGCATGCATTAGCATGCTAAGCCGGTCTGGTTTTAAATATACTATCAGAGATAAATTATATATTTTAACGACGTCCAAACAGACACTGAAATTCGCACATTACCAACCCGTGTGTGAGAGCAAACTGAAATTATCTTTATCTTAAGTAAGCAAGCTACATGAGATAAGAATATTTATTTTTTGCAATAAAATAAATCTACGCACGTGCGTAATCTTTAATGAAAAAAATGTTTAAAATTTTTCAAGATATTTTATGTAAAAAATGACACGTTTAACGAATCTTGCTTGCATTAATTAACTTTAGAAATCATCGGTACGTATCAATATGTGCTCGATAACGCGTTCAATGCGCATGCTGCTCATTCTCGATTGATCAAAGTGCGTGAACTTCGCGAGGGTACAACGAGCGATCTTGAAAAATGCTCGTTGCGTAATTTATACGGCCGCGCGATTAAGGATTGATACATGTACATAAATAAATGAACGGATTCGCCGCAATATGAAAAAAACCCGTTAGATAGAAGTTGTTTGCGGTAGATAAAGCGGCCAGACGAATTTAACCAATTCCAGCAGTCGCTACTTGTAATGAACGTATTATGAGAAAAACGATCCTCTTCACTCGTGCAAGCCAAGAAATTAATGTTAAACATGCGTAAGGAGCCTTTATTTTTTTGTTCAGTCATCTGATATTTATTAATATAAATAACAGCTGGTTGAAGGAGGAGATTGTTCTTGTGCGAAAGTAAAAATGTTCCGATTCGAATAGCCGCTCGCTGCAGTCGTGTTTAATTACGCATACGTCGATTTACATTACGCAGGGCAGCCACGCAAGAAGTCGAAGTACCCTATGTCGCGTGATCGTGCGATTAACCGCTCTTAATTTCCTTATAATCGCATCGCAATCCGATAATTACATTCCACGCTGCTTCCGTAGCGTGTGAATTCATTCTCGTTATCCAACGCGTGACTTCGGTCCGAAGGTTGATGTATCGCGACGAGGTATCTCGAGTGAAGTGACTACGTGCTCTACATTTCTCTCTCTCTTTCTTTCTTTTTTTTTGTTCTGGGTGCCCGCATTCCGCATTTACTCTTCCTCAGAAAAAAAATCGTTAACGTCGAAGCGGCTGTTCGCCATCGTTATCTTATCGGTGTTGTACGCAGCGCGCATTATCAACCTCGGCAGGCCGACCGTATCGTTATCACGTGCGTTTGTCACCGCCCTCTTCGCGTCTCTCTCTTTCTCTATATCTCCTCCGCCCTTTGCATCTGCAAACGCCGCTGTTATCGCGCTGTAAACGCGCGCAATTGCGGAAATAGCCACGCGAAAAATCGCGCCGATCGCAACGCGGCATTTGAAGCATTTTAGAAACGTTAAATTTAAAATTTCTGTCTGTTGAAAAATTTGGCACATGACCTCATAATTATACGATGGCATATTATCAACGACCAAAAGAAGAAATATGTCCACGATATTTCGAGAACGTAAGAGATTAACGTGTCAGCTGACTGTTTGACTTTGCATTTAAATACAATTGTCGTTCATCGATCATCGATCAATCGTGTTCTGTCCAATTAAGAGTGGTCATTGTGACTATACGCGTCGTGTAAACGCGATAAATATCTGCGACGTCTAAACTAGTGGCGTGACATCGTATGACTCATCGATAGTGTGTAACGTCCGCTTTGTCTCTGTCAATTGGATTGGAGATAAAATACGACGCGAATTCGTTATTTTTATTTATTCGTCGGTGTGTTTGAATGTTTTATACATTTCTATTCCCGACAGTTTCAAGATAACACATGACATATCGCGAGACACAGATATTCGTAGTCGATATTTCTCGCAAAGCTGACGTTCTCTTTTCGCTGGTTTATTAGAATAACTTTGCATTGTCTTGCATGTCCTCCGAGAATAACCTCGCACGATTTTTTATTGTTGCGTTACATTGCATCGCGCACTCCCGCGGCCTCGTCAATAACGCTCGCGCGGCAACTCGTGGACTAAAGAAAATCGGTTCCTTCCCCACGTTTGTTATTCGCCCCGCTCGGGATATTGATCAGTTGGCGGTTTTCCCGGCCTCGGCCTCGGACAAAGGAAGCGGCGCGCGATTTACAACGCAGCCAAAACGGCAGCGGCTGCGAGTTAACGTTGGATCGCGCGGAATTCGTGGAAGAAGATGGAAGAGGATACGCTCCTCGGAGTTGGCTCCGGTCCCAGCTGGCTCCGGACGTGTAAACGGGGGCGCAGTAATCTCGCACTCAGGGGATATCGCGCGCGCGCGCGCGCGCAAATGGGAGAAAGGGGCATTTATTATCCGCTCTCCGACAGTGTGTCTCTTTAATCATTTCAACCCCACTTTGATCGAAATCGCATACACTATGTGTTTAGGTAAACAAATTTAGGCATTCCGGGAAATGTTTCCAATCTCTCTTTAATCTTTCTGAGAATCATCAGTAGTATTAGATATCTTGATTCGTTTTCTATATTACATGACCTTGTTCTAATAGAATTTGGAAATATAAAGTGACTTAATATATTGTAATAATTTAGTAAATTATAGTATAAAGTGACAATTTAATAGATTAGAAAAATTAACTTCTCGATCGAGACAACGCGATTAGTAGGAGAATTATAAGAATTATTATCGAACAACAATACTAGCACTATCTCCGAAAGGTCAATGTAACTTCTAGACGTGCTCACAATAGTTTCGTATAATTTTCGTTTTTATCAATCACTCCAACGTGTTAAGGAGATGCTCGTTTGTGTTGAAAACTCGTTCCACGTGCCAAAACTACTGCATACGCAAATGAAACCGTGACGCAATCGACGGATGTAAAATTCATGAAGTCTGTCATATCAACATTAATATGCAAAGTAAACGCTCATTAATTTGCTAATCTTTTTCCTCATAATGCTTGTAATGCTCATGTTTTAAAGAGCAGATAACGCATTATATTTCAAATGTTTGGTGCATCGACTGTACGTTTACATCACTCACGTCCTTGAAAGTAAACGATCTGTGAATCCCGCGCGTGAATTCTTTCGTCGTGGAATTATTTTCGACCGACACTTTCGTTATTCGGGTCACAGTCTCTGTGAAAACTCGCTGGCTTGACGTGGCGAGAGGAAGCCGCTGCCGCCGTGGCTTATCGACGACCTCGGGTTCATCTTGTGAAAGATCGTTTACCCTCGAGAGCGAGAAACGACTCGTTAGCGAGAAGCAACGCGGCTTTATCCGCGACAACTTATCGATTTTTATTTTAAATTCTGTCCCGTGTGCGGTTTATTTCGGAACGTGCGCACGATAATCGCTATTTTAAGAATTGCGATATACGCATCGACGTATTCGTGCTACGGTCAACAGGAACACACGAAGGAAGTCGGACTTCGTCATGTCAGTTCTAATTTCCTCAAATAGAAACGCTAAATTTTTTTCTCTCCAAATATTGCCAAATGTTTGTTTTTGGCAATTACTGGTTTGATGCAGTATTTTTTGCATATTTTAAATTTTATATCGGTAGATTTAACTCTACGATGAGATTGAGCTCACTTTTGAAGACTCTTTTTAGAGAGGTATCCAAATTTTTTTCTCATGTGGCTTTTAAATTTTTGCGAGAAACGCCGTACCTGCTACTTCGAAGATAGCAGTTTCTGAAAGAAACGTTCATCAACCCAGTGACCTTCCTTTCGTCTGTCCCGCGCGAATCTCGCCTTTCGGCCGAGTGTCTTTGTGTGCGGTTCTTACGCAAGTGATCTTTGTGGCCAAACGAGCCGCGAGGCAATAAAGAATTTACCACATCGTCTTCGTTGCAGACGGGTCTTAATTTGTGGACATTCGACTTGTCAAATGTATCTCATTTGCATACATTTTGAAGATAGCGCGTGATAATTCTGTGCACGATTCGCATATCAAAATATATACAACTTGATCTCAGAAGCATTATCAAGAGCTTTAAACTCATGCGTGTTATTTTTGCGACATTCAGCATTAGTCGTTCAATAAAATGAATTCGTGTCTATATTGGAAAATTTAATCCGTGTAGAAATGTATATTTATTTACCTTATCGCGTTACGCTCGGAATACACAATATAGTCTTTTTAATAGTTGATCCTTGACACACGCGCGTGACTGTAAAGTGATACAAATGCGAATGTTTGCTTAGTAATTAAATTACGAGCTATTTTCACGCAACGGTCCGTCCGTGGATTTTATCCTGTTTGCGTGGCAAGAAAATTATTTCGCAACCGTAACAGAGTGAGTCTTTCTTGATGCGATAAGTAATTCCACCGTTCGCGAGAATTTTCTCGCGCAACAATTCACCGAATGAGACAGTGCCGTTCTACTTGCACTGCTCTTCGCTTTTCCGCGCGTCTTTATCGCTGACGTTGTTTTTTTTAACACGCGCAGTGATTCAGTCCGATTTACGCGCTACAAATTCTCAGTAAATTCCTTTCGGTATCGTAAACAATTCAAATGTAAGCTTCCTTTCCGCATTGGTATAGAGAATAACAGGTAGAGATAAACATTCATATACAACGAGCCTGTCGGCCGGCTGGCCGGCCAACTAGCCAATTAATTTTCCCGCGTGTTTCCACGTGGGAAAAAAACCATATCGCCTCGTTACCCCCGTCCGTTCAGGCCGTTGCACAGTTTCTCGCATAATGCGTTCCATTCTACGACTGGACCGGCGCCAAGTGCATGTTTACGGAAATCTCGGCGGGGCGGCGGGGTGATAAGGGGGTTGATCGCGCGAGTGAAAGACTAGATTTATTCGCAGACGCGCCCGCGGACGGGCCGGAGACAAAAGGCGAGAACCGCGGATCTGGATTCGCACGAGTTATAAATGACGATTTGTTTATGGAAACGCGATATAGCGAATGTGACGGCCGGCGCGGAGAAGAAAGGAACGCGTTCGCGAAAAGCGGGAATTTCGTCGCTCTCCCGGGAGGGGGACGACCTTTCGGCGTGGGCGCGACTTCGCGCGATTAATCGCAATCGTTCATTAACGTCACGATAAACTCTTTTCTCTGGAACAGTGTTACAACGAGCGCGATGACGATAATTGACGAAATTCTGCTGATATTAGGGTTATCGGGCTTTACGGCGGTCATCCGCCGCTTCGCTAGAAAAGATAACACAATTACTCGATTTCGATAGTGCAGTTCTCTCTCTTTTTGGCATAAATACGATGATCCACGCGTTGCGATACCGCTCGATAACAAGCGTAATAAATTGATAAAACTCGTGTAAAAAATGACGTCTGCAATTTCGTTTTTGCGAAATTTTATCTCTCGACTTGCAACATTCTTTCTCCGAGAAATATGTCGGCGAAACGTACGATTTTTTTTACCGGTTTCTACCTAGGATCCGGCATTAGGGCGTCGGAGGAGTTGGCTTCCCGGAAGCCATGCTCGTTCCGCGCGGTTTCATAAAGCCGACTGACTTAGAAGCGTGATCTGACTATTTTTAAAGCTCTGGTTCCTCGTGTCGCCTCCGCCTACCGTCTCGGCTGCCAGAGCGATGCGAGCAAGCTCGCCTGTAATTTCCGTCATGTAATTTCCGAAGGAGTTCGGTAACCTGGCCGGCAGTTTGTCGTTCCCTTGATCTTTACTCGCGCCGCGGGTGATTTACTGGCTTACCGTCGCCTCTGCCCCTTCCCACCGCTAATTATATTTCAAGCGGCGAGAAGAATACGTGTGTATCGCGAGAGAGAATATCCATTTCTCTCTGCTTTTTTTTTAAATTTTATTTTCGATAACGTGAATTGTTTTAATTTCAAAGCTCTCGACAACGGGAACGGACGTACCTTTATCGCCGATTGTGTTGCACGAATTTAAATGTCTCTGAAATATAATTAATTACTGTTTTCGTGATATCAGATTTTCCACAGTGTCTATCCATTTTTTTTATAATGTTAAAGTCTTATTAATATATAAAAGGTTCATTTCTCTCGGACGATTATTCTTCACCGATTTATTATCTTCTAGCAATTTTCATTGAAAGAAGAACTACAGCCTTATAACGAGCTCTTGTTTATCATGATTTGCGATGATCTATTCGCATCGCAGGTTCCACAAATGTGTAATTTTATTATAAAATAAAGTATTCTTGTGTTGAGGATGATTATTTGCTACCGGGTTATTATGCTCCACAAATTAAATTAAAACATGATTACTCTTAATGAAGGTAATTTATTTATTTGCGGTTTATGAAGACCTCTTTTAATTATACATTCCAGGAATACCGCGAAATTTTATGGAATAATTTATAAAATCGAGATATTTGTTTTTTATTATAGACGATTATTTTTCATCCTCTTTTATATTATTTTCGGTTTCCATTAAAGAGAGTATTACATGAAATAAATATTTTTATAAATTTACAATTTATAAAAATATTTTCAAATTTTTTATAAAAATACATAATTTTTGCATTTGATTATGCATCACGTAACTCGTAGGATACACCACCATGGAAAATTAAGTGCAAGAAATTTTGAAACTTATATACTCCAGTAGATTTGGTACGTTAAGCGAAATTGTCAAAATATTAGCGGGTAGTCCATTGTGTTTTAACCCTTAAGTGCCTAGACTTTCTTTTCTTAATAAGTGAAATTTTCCAATTTGGCCTTGCAAGGACGTTCCAAATTCAATAAAGTGCTACCGCGTTTTGAAACATGTACTCCAGCAGATTGTTACGTTAAGCAGAATTGTCCAAAATCTTAGCGGGTGGTTCATTGTGTTAAACCTTAAGGGTTCAACATCGATTCTCTTTTCTTAAGAAGTAGAAGTTTCTAATTCGGCCTTGCAAGGACGTTCCAAATTTTAAGTCCAACTGTGTTTTGCGGTCTTATTAAAATTCGAAGCCCTGGATTTCTTATGTTTAGGTCATGGACAATTTCCCGAAGAATACCATTTTCAGTAACCGTATTCTGCGGAGGAGAGCACAGAATGTGTGATATGATAATCTATAAACTGTCATGTGTCAAGATTTTATATTCTTCTAACAAGTTGAAGTAAGACTTTCGCTCGTTTCGTTCGATATTTCTCTATTTTCCTCTACGATGTAATCGTGAGAATTTTTACCTTGTAAATAACGATAGCAGGTTAATTGAGTTCCGTTTACCTCGAATACAAGTCATAGACCTCTGTATTAATTTGTATGTTTCTCTTTCCAATCGAAATATCGACGAGCGCTCCGAATGCGGAACACAGAAGTTCTGAGCAGGCACGCGGCACCGATTATGCGATTTGAATTCCCCCTTCGCCGTCGTGCCATTATTCCGGGTGTCCCGAAAAGCACCCCTTGGATCGATCGTCCGTATCAACCCTCGGAAACCGCCCTCGCGCGAGCATTCGACCTTTCGTGCCTGGGCTTCCCCTCACGGATTTATTGATCGCCCCCTCAGCTTTCCGCTTCGATGCCGGTGATTCGACGTGTTCCGTACGTACGCGAACCCCTCTCTCGGTCTCTGCGTAATATAAACGCTCTGTCGTTCATTTCCCGACCTTTCTTCTGTGCGCCGTGTCGTTCGAACGATCGTAAAACATTATTTCCCGACGTGAAACTTCCTCGGGGCCCGGATTAAATCGACGGGGAATCTTCTTTCTCTCGTCTCTTGACTCTAGGTAGGCTGCGTAAATAATTTTCGAGCGAGCCAGCTGCGGTAATTTACAAGGGGCCATTCACCGCGCAGGGATCATTATTTCATGCGGTTCTTACTACCACACACTCGTAAACAATAAGAGATACATGTTTTCGCTTTTCGGGTTCGTTTTAAATTTAGCAAGGTTGAGTTACGATCTTTAACATTATAATCTGAGAGCAATTGTGTTTTTTTAAGTATTTTTAGTAAGATCACTTAATGTTTGAGCTGAAATTAGGTCAGGAATTATCATTATACGTTATCAAATTTACAATACAAATTATTAAAGATTAATGATTTAATATATTACAATTTAAGCTATGATTTATTATCATAGCTTCGACAATTATTTACAATAGAACGGTCTGAAGCGAACGAGAGGAGAAGCAGACGAGTATTTTGCGACTGTTTCTCGGAAAGAAGGTCTTTCTCTGTCAGGGAAATCTCAAGATCGTTGGCGTTAAGTCGACGGCGAAGGATTTTTATGCGTCAGCAGCTGGCCTCCCTTCTAAATTCGACGTCGAGGCCGGTCGCGACTTTGTCCGCGAATTTTGCAACGCGCCTACGATCGCCGTGCGATCTACACGTCACGTCGTAATATTCACACCGAGCAGTCTCGTTCTCGTTCGAATGCTCCGGCCGAAAATAGAGCACGGCGGGTCGGTGAGGCCCGCGCTTTGGCACGCCTTGCTTTCTGCACGAGCAATTTTGCAGACGTCGAGCACGCGTCGAAGCTTGACCGCCGATTTCGCGTATTATAGGCTCCGCTTGCGTCTCGCGCGGAATGAGGATTCCAGTTTGGTGACTTATACGAGTGACGCGCGCGTTCGACATACATCGAGGGGCTCTTAGAAACTTATATAAAGCACCATCGCGTCGTACATCAAGACTTGACTTGTTAATTCGTAATGTATTTTTGAGAATACAAGCGGTTGAGAGAGTAGCTGAAAAGAGCTGTAACACGCCGCGCGCGTGTTAAGAAAGAACATTATTATATAAATGATACCGACTATCAAAGGGGTCGTATGATTTCCGGGATGCCGTATCTTATCGAAGTTTAGAGACTGGGTAAAGTAACATATCGAAGTAGCAGCGTGTTCAATATTTATTCAAGATATATCCCTGAGGGGGAAAAAATGGAAAAATGGCGTTCAAGAAACCGATAGTGACGTAACGAAACGCACGAGTGGTCGCAGATTAAGTAGGCAGGAAAAACCGCATAAATAGTCGAGGGTTAAGACTAGCGTAGCGTAATTTCTGGCTTAAATATGACGACAGGAAACGCTCAGATCCCGCCTGCGAGATACCGCAATTCGGTGTTTTACGTTTTCGCTCGTGTCGCGCCCGACAGTCAAATATAGAACCACTTATCGGGACTGATGTAAATATATATGTTGAGACGTTGTGTTCGCGACGGATATTAACACGAGGCAAGTTGCACGAGGCAGTAGCCAGCAGGTGCTCGCATTTCGACGGGTAGGCGGGTAGAGCCGAGAACAGGGGAGAGGGGAGCAGCAGCTATAAGGTTAGTGACATTTACTGGGAGAGCAGCCTCTCGCCCGCAGGCTCTGTATTAGACTATAGACCGCCGTGGTCGCGGTCGACAGTTCGCGGAACTAGTTTCGCAAACGCGTCGCGCATTTGACACAGTTCATTCAGTGTGGCAGCCGGTCGAGACGAAACAAAAGTCTCGCTCTCATTAACTCGGAATCCGCCGTTTCCCTTAAACGTACGGGTTAGTCAGCAATTTTTAACTCGAGGCGAACCCATCGTGCATACTTGTTGCTCATACTCTTACATTCTTTTCTCTTATTTCTATTATCCGTATCTGCGCGTAATGTAATATCTATACGTTTACTGTGTGTCACACACATCTTGTATGTTTTGCTTTATTTCATTCCAATTTTGCAATTTTTCTTTGTATTCTCAAAGAGGTTTACTATTGTGCCGAATAAACCTGTTTATCCCTCCTCGTTCGAGCGCCGCGACATCGCCTTCAAAATTACAATCGCGCAAATGCCGTCGCACTTCCTTTCGTGTGCGTCGCTCATGTCTGGGTTACGCACGCTAATAAAACGACGAAAACGAAAGTTGCGCGTGGCTGCATTCGTCGCGCTTTATTACTCGCTACTTCAGTCATATATCAGACGTCGATCTCTAGCTCGAAAGTTGACGGGACCAGGGAAACGAAGTCAATTTTTACTTTCATTTACGATCGCTGTTAAACGAAGACGTTCATTTATCAAAAGAATTTAATACCGAAGCTGTAATATTTGCGTAATTGCAATTTGATATTATTATTGAAGTCATTCAGTTATTCTAGCTGAGAGAAATGTACTGAATTAATGTATACGCGTGGATGTAGATCTCAATCTAAAAAATGAACGAGGCGCCGTAATCAACCGCGATATCTTCCATGAGAGCGTCATTACTCAAATACACTTTCTCTACTTATATCATAACCGAGGCTAATGATCCAGAAATGGATAGATCATCTTTGGCCAAGGCCGCTTTGCTTTTCGTTACTCAATCACCGGGCTTTCCCCGGGAAACTCTCGACCGCGCCGCGATTATTTTACGGCGCGACCGTTGTGATTTACGATCCTCTCAAGTCGACGTAATGCAAATGCGTGATAAATCACCGGCGAGCGATCGTATTGTTCCCACGAGCGCGAGCGGCGCGAGACGCCGCCGCGTCTACGTGGCCATTTCTGCGTCACCCGATAGACGTTGGCCGTTGCGCCGAGGCGTATCTCTCTCACCCGGCGTGATATACCCAGGCTATCTAAATGATGCATTGGCCATGCACACGTACACGTACACGCATGAGGAAAGTTCACGCGTGCGTGTGCACACGCGCGAAACTCGTTCCGTCCGCATCGCGCCCCCGCCCTTTCCTCCCACCCGCATTTGTATATCTTTCTTTTTTTTTCTCTCCTTCTTTCTCGTATTCGTCGGTTTCCGTCTGCGTGGAATTACGTCACGTAGAAATCACGGTAATCACGCGGCGGGTGCAGAAAGCGTAGGAATGCAAGCGCTAATTTGCCGCGCGATACGTATAAAGCAATATACGACGCAACGGAACGCATCGCGACGAGCGGAGGACTAACGAGTTTTTTTTCCACGCGCGCGCGTTTCGCATGGTTTTTACTTATCCTCTCTTGTCCTGGAAGCGACGAGCGACCGTCCTTCTCGAAGATACACCTGCGTTCTTTCTAGCGTTTTTTAATTTATTGTCGCTAACTTCTCGAACACATTTTAGAGAAACTGATTCTTAGACGTCGAGATCCCGGCGGGACATAAAAGTCGAGCGTATCCCATTTTAAGACGGGAAAGTTAGGAAAGGAATTTTTCGAAGAGCCGCTGACCGAGAAAGACATTAGAATTTTTATTGCCACGTCAAGGTTTTAAATCAGGGACTTTACAATTCTCCTTTCTACGTTAGCGTCAGCCTCGTAACGATCTAACCCGAAATTCAGGTAACGTAACTCTCCTCTCGATTTGTGAGGGAGAGCGGGGAGGTTTACCGCACCTGCATTCGTTAGCGGCGCCGCACGAAGTGGGTCACCACGTCGAAGTGCTCCGGAGCAGCAGCTCCTCCGGCGAGAGACATTTTTTCCGGACGATCGTCTTAATGCGGCTAATCGAGCGTTCGTGATTTCATATTCATTGCCGCGCGCGCCGTTACCTTGGCGCCTGGGATCCGCGGCCGGCTGACCTCGGCCCCTATGTGAAATATCAATTATCTTCGACGGTGGAAAATCAAATCGAATCGCGAGCTTGCGTTTGTCACCCGTAGTCCCCTATCGCGAGCAAATTGAAATCATTCACCTTCGCGTTACGCAACGCGAGACAGACCCCCGCCTCCGCCACAGTCTGTTGTCGTATACCGACAACGATTATTTTTCACTCGTCATTATCTCGGTCTTATCGCTGTCGCATGCTCGAAATGACTGACGCAGAATTGAAAATCGACGCGACGAAGGTCGCCGGCTCTATTTACGTGGCCCGTTGAATTTACCTTGCAAATTGTCTCGCGCTTTATGCGACTTCGCGCGTGCAGACGTCGCTTGTTCCTTCGCACAAATTTACATCGCGAGACAGAAGTTTATGTCCCCGCTTATGCACACGCGCTGCTCTCTTTGCTTATGCTACTTCTTCAAGTCTCTTTGCCCGAGTGTCTCCGATTTATGTTAAACCCAGTAGGTTCTCAAGAGATATTTATGAAGCTGTTTAAAAATTGTAATTAAATTATACATATAGTGGAACGTTTCAATTTATTATTACAGTTGCATTCCAGCATTTGCAAATGCAACAAATTATACACCGATCAATCTCTCAATAAGTTTTTATCCAATTTAATAGCATTATCAGGGTCAACGGCGAAATCGGGTTAGGCATGCCCAACCATCGTTCTAGATCACGTTCGTAGTTCGTACGTATCGGTCATGCTCGAAATATATTGCGAAACGCGGTACGAAACGATTTAGCGATCGTGGAGGGAAAATTAACGCTGGCTTCCTTCTCGAATGCGTTCACCTCGCACGATAGAGTAAAGAGGCGTGCAAACAAGGACAGAAGCTGCGTCGATGAAATACCGGGACTGGCAAACATTCCACGGAACTCCGTGCTCGTTTCGGAATCGCGAAATCATAAAATACCATTCGACGGAGAATCTTGAGTAACGAAGAAAAAGTATTTATTTTCCGAATATGTATACGCGAAACATTTCATTGCGCGGCAGGTGGAATACAGAATGCAAATATAATTGTCGGAGGGAATTGCTGAAACAGCGGAGCGCGATAAGTCACGCGAAAGTACATATCACGTACTGTAAGAGAATTATCGTAAAATCATCGCGACACGATAATTTTAACTGATTATTGATACTTAATTTTTTGTGTTTTTTTTCCCCTACGCAACTGCTTCTTGACCGCATTAGAATTTGGATCAAAGATTCAGGAGATCGCAAGGCGGCACGCGAGGAATTCTCGGGGCGCCTTGCAAAATTCATGAGACTCGCGTAGATTCGATCGAGAAGCGGAATCGTGTATAATCGAGCCGTTCGCCCCGAGGCGGGAGTGAAATATCGGTGCCGGGGCTGCGCGCCGTGATCGATAAACGGCGATACGCGGCGATTATATTTCTTCGTTCCCCCGATCGATCTCTCGCATCGGGTCGGCGATTAATCCTTAATTGAACGCCGGCAAACGTCGCGATTTACACAACCCGCGTATTTATTATTCAAATTACAATCTCTCGCCAAGGTGATTCGTTTCGTGCGTCGTCCTTGAGATTCCTCGAGCAGGCAGGTAACAATGGGAGCTATGGTGGCCGTTGTCTCGTCGCTATGTTTGTAAATACACAGCAGACGATTCCATCGCAAGCTCGTGAATATTCCGCGCGATCTGATCAATGATTGCTTCCCCGAAACTCGGGCGAAATTCCTGCTTTCCCGTACATTATACGAGGAATAATCCTGGCCGATGTAAACATTGCGCAAAAACGGATCTGCTTTGGCTGAGCCAAGCGGAAAAGCACCGGAGTCGTTATTATTTGTGTTCGTTCTCACAATCAGTAACGCGAGACTTTCGCTATCGCCACTTGGAATACAAACCAGTTGACCTTAGGTCACGATTTCTTAACACTTTCGCGCAGAAATAATATTATACTTGCCACGCGCGCGCGTATGCGTGCTAACGATCGCTTGTTTTCTCGATTTCACGCGTACTTTAGAAGCTTATGCAAATCATCAATATTAATTATCAATTCTCGAAGAGAGAGACGGATAATCGAACGGAGTCAGCCTTGAAGATATATGTCTATTATCCCATGATCTTTTCGAGCTAACGAGATTTTAGAAATTGAAAAAGATTAAAGCTACGTCTTACCGTGGTATTTAAATCGTGAACATCATTAAACATACATCTATATTCATCATTGGTTTATATCGCCTCGATCGTATTCAGGATAAAGAAACCGCTCGATATCTCCTTGTATTTTAATCTCCTGTATTCCTTGATTCCTCGTTATTCACAGATCACTGTCGTTATTTATTTTCCGTTTCACTTCGTCGCATCTGAATCACTATTTTATCACTTCCCGAATTATGAATTTTCGTAACGTTATTATAATCGGCTAATATTTTCGTTTCAAACACACCTTGCACAGAAATTTCGAGAACCTTCTTTGTCCCGATTGTCCGCGACGCGAAGATCCGTTTTGCCGATAGGTATACCCTTAATCGCCGCCTATTCAGCGAAAGAGCGAGCTCATCATTCCGTAATCTATTCATCTCACGCCACTCACTCGCGATCTTCTCACGAATTTTGCGAAGCACATCGATATGAAGAGTGACACGTATCGGTCGTGCAAGAGGCCAAACGTGAGATGCGAAAGAAGAGGATCATCCATTGAGGATTGGAAATACATTGTCACACTCTGTGGCGATAATCATTACAGGAAAAAATCGATCTAAAAAAACAATAGTGTTTTAATTCGGACACTAATTTTATTGCTCACTCACTAAACTTAACTTAAGGCCTGTGTCCACAATGCTAGAACTTGTTACTAACCTGTTTACTAACCTAACACTCCTAACTTAACTATTGGACGTTAAAGACTGTGCTCGCCATGTGCTCGATGATTTTTTTACTATCTTTTGAACGCCCTCTATACATATTACGGTAACCGACTACTAGCAGGTAGATAGGTCATTTCTGGTCATTCCCTCTATCTTTTTTCCCCTAGGTATTTTTCCGTACCAAAAGCGTATATACCTGAAGTATTTCTTTCCCTTTCATTGACAATACAAGAAAACACAAACGATTTTTCAAGTTGAATGACGATCGATTTCTTTTTCTTAGATATTCCTTAGAATGTTTTGTTCTGATCCCATATTTGTGCGTCGTCGTGGGGCAGTTTTACTTTTACTCAGTTTTACCCTGTGAGAAAAAGAGAAGGAAGTTCATTGTCCGACCCTTGGCATAATGGCTTTCCACCTGGACTTGTCTTGTTTGAAGCTAAGCCTTATTATCCCGGATAAGAATAACAAATATTTTTTCTAATACATATTATCAGCATATTAAAATAACGGCAAACTATCGTTTCTCTAGTCTGAAATTTTTATTCCTGACAAGATTTTCTAAGATTCATTAGAGAATTCGTAGCTTTATGAGGATATTTTTGTGATATAACATGTAGTTTTGGAATATGTAGCAAAATATGTCGTAATGACATATTTTACTTTCTAAGAATGCATACGTGCGCTTCTTCGAGTGCGGATCTCCTGGAAGTGCCTCGTCTCATTTCTTTCTGCTTCGGCAGCCACTCTCGCTGCTGAGTTTGCACTATGTCGCGCGCATTATGCACGTTATCGTCGTCGTCGTGCAATTCCGAAGTGTCGGACGCGTGCACATTGGAGTGCATACCAACGGGATCTGGCTTCTCAATGACACTCTTACGCACAGGAAGTTCCGTAAAGAATTTATATTGAGCTTCAGAAGTGTGCACTTCGCTGAACCGAAGAACAGTCTTATCGATATTAATATCGAACTTTTAATATTAATTTTATGCTGATTATTAGAGCAGTTTTTTGCAATTTTTGCAATTTAAATTATCTGAGCGATAACATTTCAACGTTTATTATCATTTTTAATATTTACGCATTCGGTCTTTAATATGAAATAACATGTAAATGGATTTTGGTTAAAAATGTCTTAAAATTAAAATTGAATTTAAATTTATCGAGAGAGAAAAAGAGCGAAAAATACGTTTTTAAAGGTTGTTGAATCACAGTTTGCTAAAATATGCCACATATTTGTTCGATGATTGCATCGCACATGATAATATATTTTCGTGCGTGCGACGATAAGAACTTTGTTTCTTTTTCCAGAATTATTATAATTTTAAAAGCTAGTCAATTTGAGAGCTGTTAAAAACACGTTATTTTTCTGGTCACTCGCTATCTCGCCGTTCGCCAAACATGCAAATACCAAGGTGGCTTGACTCAATTACCACGAGTCACTTTAAAACCGACGATCTATGCTATTTGCAAATATCCGCGACCTCGAAAAAATTTCGCGAGATAACGAAGTTTAAGTTGCTTTACGAGCAAGCGAGGATTATTAACGCGATTGCGCGTAATTGCGTTTTGGCGCCGCGATGTTAAACATGATGCAGTCAGCAAAAGGCGAGTAGATAAGTCTCTACGTTTACACAACTGCGATAATATGCGCTTTTGAACGCATTTTAACAAGCGATGTCGCAAATGTCGAAGTGCAAACGCGGAGTGAATCGCGCGTGTTACGTTTCCATGACGTGGTCTCTGGAAATGAATGAATAAAAGAATGAAACACAAAATTCTCTCTGAAATTTATAGCTATACTATTTTTTATTACATTTAATTATATTTTATCACGTCTTAGCACTGTACAATGTACAAGAAAACTATACTAAAATAAAGTATTATTATTTCATGTAAGTCATACATTCATATTTAGTATACTTACGCATCCACAAGGAAGACTAGAGATGAGATATCTTTGGGTCAGGGTCGACATCCTGTGAAATACCGTAGAAAATACCTAACTAATGTCGTCAGATTAACACTTTTTTTAAAGGTCTGCCCTTGGGGTTTTTCTACGCTACTTGATAAACCAAATCAGTAAATAACCAAATCAGTGATAACCAAATCAGTAAAACTTCTGTCTTCCTGGTATTTTAATCGACCTTATATATACGTGTCAGCCAAGTTCCGAATGGTGTTTTCGTCACCAATCATGAATCAGCGTGTTATTGCTTCTCGTCTGGAGATCATACCTGCGTGTGCGTCAATAGCGGTCTGCTTTTTCAGGACTGTGGTGCCAGAGAGTGCACCGCACTCTCGCGCACGCCGAGATAAAAGGGACGAGAGAAAGAGGCGGCGAGGACAGAGACGCGAGGGAGATAGGGAAGGAGAGAAGATACGCGCGCGCGGACGTATTTATCGCGCGCGTGCATTGTAAGGTCCGCCGACCGAGCGTGCAGATAAACACGCGCGTTGCGCACGTAACAGTATAAATAACTTGCGCAAGCGTTAATGAATGCTCTTATCTTATACCTCGCTCTTCCCCTGCCCCTCCAAGAGTCGCGAGATAGATATACCAGCCAGACGTTGCGTTTTATTATCTCCATCGATGCGCGTTGCGTTTCTGCGGGATGAGCGAATTTCTTGCCGCGCGAGGAGGTATAAAGAGATAAAAGTTACGCATATCCTAGAGCGAGTTCTCCGAGATATCGCGCGCGAATAACATAAATAAAACGCTGTGGAATGATATGATGATAACAATAAGTGTATACAACGTCAGTTTTTACGCATAATTATCGGCGTAGAGCCATGCATCTTCTCCTTTAAAAAAATCGACATAAATTATGCGTAAAATTAATTGGATTTTATGTGAGTTACTTCTATAAATTTTCCCCGTGTACTTCAAGGTTTGATGAGGCATGGTGTACGCGTTGGCAGAGGACTGCGAAAATCTATGTCTCGCAAAGTGTAAAAAGTTATACGCGCGACGGTAACCGCGCGGAGAACGCAGAGATCCGACAATTGATTTCGGTCGCCCCGAGTAACGGTAACAGCTGACAGAGCTCATTGCCCCTAAGGATACGGGGAATCGCGGGGCCTCCGCATTTCTCTCTTTTTTCCCCTCGCGTTAAGCCATTTGCGATTTCCGCCGAGCTTTGCGAGAACGGAGGCCGCAGGGCAGAGATAAATCGATAAAGAACGCGAATGTGCGAGGCGAGGGAGCATGAGAGCGAACGTGGAAGAGTTCCTTTGCGTCTGTATAAACTACGCGCGTATAAATTACGTCTATCCTTTAAGCGGAGCGCATAAAGACGTTCACGCCTTGCAACGTTGGTCTTTCGAAGACCTCATGAAAACACTAGTACGATGATTAGCTAATCAGAATGATTTGAATAGCAGTTTTTATCTGTGTAAATAAAGGAGAGACAACGAGGATTTAATTAACCAAGACATGACAATTCTTTTGTAAAGCCGATAATAAATTATAGTAATTACAAGTAGCCGTGTATTTTTATTGACTTCCAATTAAGGATTATTACAAGCCGCGTCATTGTTACAATCACGTGCCGTTAAAGCTGTTTGGCTAAATGCAATTGGAAATCTATTAGACGACGGTGCATTCGCACGCGAAACAAAACCTGTAAATCCGCTCTTAATCGCCAATGGCCTCGTAAACCGCGAGCTAATTTGTACGCATCGATTCGCACAAACGCCGGGGACTGAGTTTTCGTTTTGCTTGCCTGTTGCAGGGAACGCCGTGACGCGGAAGTACGCGAGATGGAGAAGGCCAGGTTGGAACGGGAGAGACTTGAGAAGCAGCAGGCTGAACAACAAGTTCATAAACACTTCGAAGAATCGCTCAGGCTAGCGCAACAGAAGGTAAGTCACGCTTTACTGGTTATTTCATCCTGACGTGACGCGTTCTTTTTGATCTCTCTAAGGATGCTTCTTGTGTTAGATATAGATTTATCGGTTTTCATTGAGCTCCTACTTTTCCACAGTTTTTTTTAAGGATTGAATCAGGGATTTAAAAGAACATAAATCATTCGAGTTGTAAATAAAGGGTTATCTTTGTTGGTTCTGTAAAGGGCAGAGAAAAGAGACAAAGGCATAAAACTCACAAAAGACTCACAGATAATACTTACGAAACTTTTCCTAAATAAAAAATATTTATCTTGTCGGAGATAAAGGTATTTTCTGGTAATACAGATAGCTATTATCTAGATCTATATGACGCATGGAATTTTGACGAAAGTGTCCCGACGTGTGTGTCCGGACTATTTAATCCTTATCTAATTATCCGCGTTCGTTATTTTCGAGATTAAAGGCAGCATTCCTCCTCAGTCTACCTGCCCAACAATATCTAACTTTATGACGAGGAAGATGTATCCTTTATCTCGCAGGAAAGTCGTTAATTATTTCGCTATCCTTATTTATAAATGGAGAAATGAGGATTGTGGAAAAATTTGGTTCGGATAATTTACAAAGAATTTGCGAAGAATCGGCAAGAAATTGTCATTCGTTAATCGTGCTGAGCAAAGAAATCGTAAAAAATTGGAGGGTTTTTGTCTCAGCTTTGCTTTCTCCTTATTTTTCCTTCTTTGAGAGGAAAATTTCTAGATAAAACAAAAACCTTAAAACAGAGAAAATAGTCAATTCAGTATCCGTTATTTTCGAACAAAATCATTCTTAATTAGTTTGCAACAATCGGCATCAATATTTTGTCTTTTTCTTATTTTTCATTAAAATTAGGTCCCTGTGAAACAAATCTTTGCTACGAACTTATTTTCACGGAAAGCAACGAAGATGTATTAGTCACTAAAAGATTAGATAATTATTTTACGAAAATACTTATACAGTGTTTTTTTCATTTGCCTTCAAAGAAATTTCTGTGAGAGTAATAAGCACGCGAATAATGAGTTTTGGAAAAAAATCTATCTTACGCTATGATAGGATTTTTTCGGAGTTATTAATTATCGAAGTCCTTCGATGTATGAATTATGAACAAATAGATAAATCTGTGAAGATATCTGTGAATGTGTTAGTATCTGAAAGAAGAGGGGGAAGCCAAAGAATCTGAGGTCTCACACCATACTGTTTCTCAACAATTGCCCAGTCCTCAGTCTTGTTCGATCTCGTTCGGTTTTGTTTGGAAGTTGTCTAGTTACGAGAAGGAATAGTACCGCGAGAATTCCATAAATTATTCCGAAATATCGAGTTATTTGATGCAAGTTTTCCATGCATTCGTAATCTATCTAGTCTACCATCAGTTTCTGTGATAACACATTATATCGGGCGGTAATATCGTTAAGATACGCGCGGTGAAATTTTGTTCATACGCAAAATTTTCTTTATTTGCAATCTCGTCGTTTAATTAGTGGATTGTTAATGTGCGGAATTGCAAACCACCACTAATGTACAGAGAGTATTGAAACAGAGAATTTGACGGAAATGATCGTGGAACGTGATGAATCGAGGATGGAACTAATGGACTCAGAAATCGATTTTTGGTTATGGCAAGAGTGGTGCCGTAGCATGTATTTTTCATATTCCTTCATCCCGCATACGCTATCTATGGATTACATTAATCTATTAAAATCAGAGGGGACTGAAAATTGTCACTATGATCGCCAGGTAAATTTATTCTCAATAGTTTAGCTATACAATATAAATTCATCATTACATTCGCTGATTTTTATATATCAATTTATCATAGACACCTAGAAAATTAGTAAATTAAAAAACTAAATTCATTTATTTTGAACGGACAACGAACACGTTTCACTGTAGAGCGATTTTCTCGAACGCGATCCACGTATCCGCGATATCGGGATATCGCATCAGGGTCAACGGACAGGTTTGCGTCGCTTCGACGCATCGGTGCATTGTCCGATAAGCGCGATTAACGCATTTCCGAGCACAATAGTGCGGGTTCATTTCGCACGCGGCTCCGTCGCCGACCTTGGCATCTCTCCAAGCCAACGCCAGCGAACCGTGACACATGTTCAGTACATTCGAGATTGGCTAACGATTTCTCTGGAAAAATTTCGCGCGGCACGAACGCGAGCGTGAAATTTCAATGCATCCGAACTTCGTAACTTTTCGTTCGCTGTTGCTCATTGCGGCAATTATTTTCCATCGTCGAGTAAATTTGATGAACTTGATATTTCAAAGATTTCAACTTTTCCGTTTAGCTTACGTGGCGATAATAGAAAATATCTTAAATAAACTTCTTACTTTTCTTTATATCTTTCTCCTCTAAAGAAGAATGTCCAACGTGACTGAGACTACATCACAAGAATCAAAAATAAATTAAAATAGATTTTGCGTAGGCACGCACTGAAAAAATTAACAGGATGATGAAAGCAATAATACAAATGGCCGGATACGATGTATCGGAAAACGGAAGATTTATCATTCACATTTTCGATTTTCCTCACTAAGATTACAAATAGTTTATCGTCAGCTTTTGCATCAAGCGACGGATAGAAAAGCTTTTATACCCAGGAAATGAACGTTTAAACTTATCAATTGCTTGCACACAACGTATGTATTGTACTTACTTTAGCTATTTGTACAGTTTTCCGCAAATAACTCGACACTATCAACAGATCAACCAACCGATTGATAATACAGTTGATTATACAGTTTACTGTATAATTACAATGACGTATCTTAATTACACTCCGGCGATATGACCTACATCAATTAATTATACAGTACTATTTTGCGATTTCTACTTCTCTCTCTCTCTCTCTCTCACAATTTTGCAGATAAACTGTTTTGCAAAATTATACTTTCATGCATATTCCGTAGCAGCAGCGCCTTTTGAATAACTTTTGAATAATTTTTGAGGTCAGTGGGTAAGCGCTTCACGATAAACTTCGCAATTATTAACAGCGGGGCATTTAATTATGCAGCGCGGAAATACGCTTTCGTTGGTGAATGACAAACTGACGCTCAGGTGGGGGAAGGAGGTCACCGTCGATAGTGATACAGAAGGAGGCTACGCGCGAAGTTACGATCGTGTCGATCGTCGTCGTCGTTAGCGAACCTGAAACTTTCACGCCGTTTGTCAAAACGGTCCCGCAACCGCTTCCTCCCTCCTCCTTCCTCGTCGTCTTTTTCTCCATTCCCGGCACGGATACGCGTGTGCGCATACATATACATACATGCATACGTGCGTGCGAACGTTTCGCGAGTGCGGCATTTGCAATGCAAAACTCGCCGGCACGAAGGTCATTAATTATGCACTCCGGGCGACGGCGGTTCGCAACAATAGAGTCGCCGGGGCGCGCACTCCGGTGTGCATGATCATCGGCCTGAGTAGATTTTCCTCTGCAATATTTTCGCAACGAATGATCCGTCGCTGTTCGAGTTCCTTTCGCAGCGAGAAACGTGAACGGTCTCTTTCAAATGCGGATTAAGAAAAATGCTGAACCGCTGGATTATTGTTTCATTATTTGCGACTTTTAGTGCGTCTCTTTCTCTTTCTGTGAACGCAAGAATGCATAAAGTTAGTCGAGACAGATACAAAGAGTTCGATGCGAACATTCCCACAGAATTACGATGCAGATACACTGTATGCGGATATTTCGAAGTAATTGAAGTCGTAAGACGGTAAGACTGATGTCTACCTCTCGCCCACGTAATATCATATAATATATTAATTAATTTGTAGGCGTACATATGGAATTATAATTTTCTAATTATAGAGTAATTATATATTACCAAGGAAATATGAAATATGCTGATATTTTTAGTCCGACGGGCCTCAAAATAAACTCGGTCTCGCAAAGTTGAGCAGTAATAGAGAGCTTTACCCTCATTTCGGTAATATAATTATAATTTTACAGGTCGCATACTCAAAACAAATACTTCTTTCGTATCTCAAAGGATCTCGATGTATACTGCATGTCTTAAATTTCCATCTCTGATATTTCCATCTTTTCTCTGCATTCCGAGCATTCGTCACCCACGCAATCGACACACTCCGAGCGAGAAATGAGTGGGTATCGCGAATTCGTATCGTAACGTAAACGCGAATCATGGACTGTGCGATGCAACGCAACGCAACGCAACGCAACGTAACGCAACACACATCCACGATCGTCTTCCTTCAGGAACGACGGCCGTATTCCGGGTTGCACTCGGAGAATTTCGTCACGTTTCCTCGCCTCGCCGTTAGCGTTCGCTCGCCGTGAATTTGCCCGTCGGCGTACCCACGCCTTCTAATCCCGTGGCGGAGTTAATTACCGCGTTGTCCACGTACCGTGTCCGCGCGTGTGTGTACGTGTCTGTGAGAAACACCCGGCTCTTCCTCCCCGAACGCGCGTCGTACGCGCGCATAAATATCGCGCTCGTCTTTTTCTCTTTCTTACATGCGCGTGCATACTTATAAGCGTGTGTGCGTTCGCCCGTTCACGTGTGTCACGCACACGTGCACGCGACCGACCAGTATCTCTCTCTTTCTTTTTCTGTCTTGCTCCCTGGCAGTACAGTTATCCGTAATATACGTGAAAGCAAGTCGCGCGTTCTCTCGCGTAAGCGGGTCACACACGGCATCCGTATATATGTACACGGGTATGTACGGTGCCACGTACCATATGCACCGCGGCTTAATGCATATATGTATGCGCTCGCGAGAGAGAGAGGGAGAGGAAGAGAGCATACATGCACACGATGGCGTAATACGCGGTGAACATACAACCGCATATGGAGCTCGAGAGAGTCCGTAACGGACGGCGTTAGGCGGATTAGTCCCTAGTTACGACCGCGTACGAGCCTCACGCACGGATACACACGCGTGCAGTGTGTGGGCTCTAATCTCGTTTGATCGCGTGTGTTACACCGTGGAAGGGGAGGCGCTCTTCTCTCTCGCGCGCGGTACGGCGGGGGTCGGGTGTAAATTGGGCGACCCGTTAGATATATCCGCTCGACGGCGGCGCGGCGTGTTTCCTCCGCGGTCGGCGACACCGTCCGCGCGCGGCACCGCGACGCGCAACGCGATCGCGGCGAAGGTCGCGTTGCGCGCGGAGGTCGTCGAGGCCGATATACCTTTGACCGCCGCGATTTACACGCGTGCGATGACATTAAAATTCGCGTGATTACCCGGGCTTCGTAAACTGAGTAAAGTAAGCGAAGAAAACGGAGCAGAGGAAGGACTGAATTGATCAATTGATTTGACATAATATAATAGCATACAGATTTCACATGGTGCATAATGTACATGTTAGGTACAACTCAAAGCGAAAGGGGCACACATTATTTTTAAATACTATTCTTAGAATTTAAAAAGGAAGACTGTGGCAGATGCAGGTAGAAGATTTCTATTTTTCCAAAAATAACGGTGAAAAAGAAGAAAAGGAAAGATGACAATGCAGAAGAGGAAATAAAAGGACGAGCCGAAGAAATATCAGATAAAGAATGTCGAACTAAACGATTGCACGTCATCATAATCGTGCTGTCGTCTTTGTACATCGATAACGTTTATACCTTGAGTCAGCGTTGTCGTAATAACGCACGTGCTTGCATTTATTATTATCGCATATATTATTACCGAGCCTGATTATCTTCTCGGAGATCTCGGGGAGATGAAAGGCGTACTTAATAAATCGAAATCGACTTGTCTAGATTGAGGAGTGAAGGGCCCCTCGAGCCGGTACACAAGAGCAGGCCGTACTAAACCTTGATTACGCCATCTCGCGCGTTTCAACGGGTTGCGTAACGAGCTCTCCGGCTCTCTCTCTCTCTCCGGATCTTTTTCTTATCGCTTCCCGCGGGTGAGTCAAGGTTTTCGGGCCGGCTCGCGGAGCGCCATGTGCCGGCTGGAAATTAATGACACGGTCAGTTTCGTCGAACGCAATCCGGCGCTTTATAATTACACCGCTGCTTCGCGGACCTTGGACAGGTTCCCCCGTCGTCGCAAGAAAGGACGGGAGACGTTTGGTAGATCGATACCTCAATCACGTCGATGTTAATCCTGTGCTCGGCATCTTGCAATGTCCGGCATCCTTCGCGAGATCTTTACGATCGTTCCTCACGTGACATAAGCCTGTACTTTCGACTAGTCATCATAATTTCATAAATCTTCTTTCGCGGAAGTATATAAATCTCTTTTACGTAATACAACTGTAAATGTTTGGCCAGAATTACAACGCGATCCTTTGTCCGTGGCGCGTATAGTGTAAAAGGTACAAGCGCACTTGTACACGTTTTGCAACGATGAAACATGCCGCGGTGGGAAATTCAGAGACGTATTCATTAGCGTTACAGCGAGCCGCCGTCTTTCGCTAATTTCTCGCGATATACGACAGTTAGCCGACTGTAGCAGTTAACGTCGCCGTAATTGTGCGATATACGCGTCTCGAGACCGCGCGAGGTCATCAGGTACGCGGGATGAATTTTCTTTGACGCCGCGTATCCGCAACTGTGCGCAAAGGCTCATACAATAATCGTTTCTGTGTGCCATTGTGCCGGGGCTGAATAGAGACGCACAATAGAAATTCAAAGATCCCGTTAGGCCGCGTTAGGCATCCGGCATTGAATGGGTAGCACGGCGTATGCCCGACGTGTGTACATGACGCCACGATGGTTGATTATTGTACACTGGTTTATTTACTGGTCATCTGGTATTCTATATTTTTTGCAATTTTTTCGGACAAAGTCGCGTGAATTATTCCCAATCATCTGTGATCCGAATACATAAAATATTTCGTGCGATAAGCGTTGAACTCGATCTCTTTCCTCTTCGTTACACAGAAAACGGAGGGCTAAATAATTCTTCCCGGCGTAGAAATTAAATATTTGATTTAGGAAAGACGATCGGGGTGATGTAGTATCAAGTTTTTGCTGAACAAGTTGGCCTTTAGATTTATCGCTCGAAACTTGGACGGAAAGCTTACGAAGCACCGTTTGCGCTTGTACTAGTGGAGACGATAGCGCGGAATCGCGACGGTGATACAACAATCCGAGGTGTGTGTAATCGACGTTCCTCGTGTTGCATATCCAATCGCATAAGAAGCCATCAGGCTTCCTCGACAGTGTCGTCAGCGAATTTAGCCTCTTATAAACTGCTTGGCGCAGCTCCTTTCGAGTACGGCGCAGTATTGCGTATGTCGAATATTCGCGTTATATTATTTTCAACACAAAAGAAACAAATATCGATAGTAATAATGTATATGACGGTACATTTCCAGTTTTGGCATGAAATTGCGTTCCAAGTAGTAATCGCGCGTTGAGCATAAAAGCAGAATATATAAGATTTGAAAAAATTATTATTAAATGTAAAATTCCGCCCAATGATCGAAAATATCAATATTTATTTATTCTGTGTAAACGCATCGGTTGATTTACGTATTAAAGTATTATTTTCAATTGTTACGCGAAACAGATTTAAAAGTATTAATAAGGGGAGAAGGTAAGAGTGAAAGGCACACGGAGCAAAAATATACGGAATTAAGAACAACTGGATTATCGTATTACTTTTAAGTCTCGCGAAAGTCTAAAATTAAGAATTTTATATGTATTTAACACGAAGCCTTCACGTCTTTGTATAAGATTTGTTAAGTGTTAACCCTAGAACGCATGTATCATTTTTTTGACCTTCTAACGCATGACTGGGGGCAATATCGACCCCACGCTTTATTTGATCGTAAAACCGGTCCTGCAGAAATAAAGGGCCTTTAAACCTACATGAATTTCTTCGTTTTTTAATAACGAAGAGAATGGTATGCGGTAAATTTAATTTTACTCAAGTTTAGTTAGTGAAAAATCCATTTAAAGACCGAAAAACGCAGAAAATCAGCAAAAACCTCTTTTTTTAAACAAAAATTTGTATCTTTTTTTGTAATCAACCGATTTTAAAATTTCAAACGGGGTTTTAAAGAGGACACATTAGACTATTAGAAAAAAATTGTCATCGCTATGTTCTGTTCAAAAAGTATATTTATTTGGGACTATAAAGATGAAGAAATTCGCAAAGTTGAAATACGGAAAAAGTCGATGAAAAAACCATAAAAAATTGTATTTTAAGTATTATTTCATTTTTATTTGATACAAAATAGTAAAAAATATGAAAAAAATGAAACATTATATCGCCCAGCCATTTTCTGCGAAATGTCAATCTTCTTAGGCAACGGGATTTTTACCGACTAAATTGTGTGATATTTCGTCTTAAATAATATTTATGACTATTTATGCTCAGATTACGTAATAATACATGAAATATATTGATTCTAGCAAAAAAATAAAATTAGCTTACCGTGACGAAACTCAAACGGCAACTCACGACTGGGGTCGATATCGACCCCACGCCCGCTTTGCGACTGTGCTACTTCACTGCTAGTGAACAACTAACGCTGCGTCCGACATAACCCTACTTTTAGAGAGTTGAAATGAATTATGGTTCAGGTCCTGAGTCAATAATGTCACTCGCTAGCTCAGGAGCGTAGTTCAAAGTTCGCCTGGGGTCGAAATCGACCCCTCTCATGCGTTCTAGGGTTAAATATATCGTAGAAACTCTTAAATTGCACCTAGTCCGAAGTTTTTAATATTTTTCATTTAATTGTGCCTGAAGGAGAGAGATATTTTCCTCTTTCAGTAATAAGAGTGTCTCGAGGATATTCATGACAGGAAAATATGCATTTGTCGATACGTGAACGAGTTTAAGACGTCGTCTTTTTTTAACATTCGTCACGTCGTCCAAACGTGTAATTATGGTCGTATCTCACGACTGATTTGTTCGATGGTACTCGAGCCGTAACTTCATCCTCGAGCGATCCTTTTCGTTCGATCGAGGGCGAGTGTACAGGTGAAAGGCACAGGTTTTTTCTCCTCTTTTTTTTGTCTTTGTCGTATCGACGCCGAGCGTTTGCGCGGTCGTAAAAATAAACCGAATGGTCTTCATCGTTTCGTCTTCTTCCTTATCAAAGACTTATCTTGCCGTTATCTGTTTACGATGGCGGCGTAATATTCTCGCGCCGTCTATAACGCGATAAGATAGCGCTCCTCGCTTCAGGCGTTCCTCACGTTCGCGAAACTCACCGCGAATTCGCTACCGCGTTTCAATTTCGCGTGCTTAACGAGCGTCTCCTTTTACGCGGCGCCCGCGCGATTTCGCGCGATTCTTGCAAAATATAATACGACACCGTCGAAATCGTACCGGCTCTGATTTCCGCCGAGTGTTCGCCGAAGGTCGCGTCTCCGTTCGTGCATTTCGCATTATTACCTCGACTGGTATTATTGCTGTTTCCGTGAAAAGCCGGCGCTATCGTCTCCGTGCCATTTACGTGGAAATAGCGATCGGAATAATTTCGCTCGGCGCGGCGGCGGCGCACCCGCGAAATGCGCTCAAGGAAAGCGAGATCTCGGTCGCGGGGCTCTTTCTCAAACCGCGTTTGCACACGTATAGCTGTGAATTATTTATACGTTTATTCATCTCTCGACACGCGCGCACGCTCGCGCTTGTGATTTATCATCTCTCGCATATATTACGTCAAAGAAATTTTTTTTAATGCCACGTAACGGAATTTTGAATCAGTGTAAATCAGTATAAATCATTGCGTGACGAAATCCGCTCGCTTCCGCCTGTTTCTTTTTCCCCGCTCAGTTGCACAATCGTCATTGCTCCGGTATCCACAGAGTGTCAGAGGTCACGGATTCCAGATAACGAGTTATCGGCGAATGATTTAAATGAAGTTCTCACGTGTCGCGAAACCCCGCGAGCGACGTATATCGCTGATCGCTGATCGCTGAATTCTCGCCGGTGTTTATTCTGGGCGAAACGAAAGCGATTTACCTCGAAATGCTTCAGAACGACTCGTATTTCCACGAAGGAACAGGTTTATCCGCGTATCGATCTGACAGTCGCATAGCGCTGACAAATCAATGACGATAACGCTTTATCGTTGCTGCGATCGATAAGGTGCGCGGGAATGCTTATTGTGCCTTCGATTATTGCTCGCGACGTTCGATGACTGATTAGCGATTGATGAAAGTTGTTTCTACAATGAGACGCGTTCCTTATCTGCTTCGATATAAATAAATTCGTGGAATTTTGAGTAAAGAAAAAAAAACAAGTTGAAAGGTCTTTAGTTTGAGCAGTGAAAATAATCGATGTTTTTTCTACGGCTTACGCAAAGAAATTTACAGGCGACAAAAGTGGAATTGACAAGAAGGTAGTCATATATTTTTCTTAGAAAGAAGGTCCCGTTCTTGCTATTGTTTCTTTAGGGAAAATCTAGAATTTTGTTCCGTCCATCATTTTCATGGTCGGTAACAGATGGACAATAGATCTATATTATCTCACAAGTCATTCACGTTACCTATGCTATATTGCGTAATAAATAACGAAGATATCACGCGATATAATATCGCGAAAAGGAAAAGAGGAGACGTATTATGATTGCCTTTGTGCATCGGATATTTCAAATGGTTCTTTGCTTCTTACAAAAGCAATCCTCAATTGTCTTTCGATTCCTGTGAATATTCTTCCCTTAGCGTTTGACGTTGCGGGAAATAAAAGCAAAAGAGAAAAGTTCTTGTGCGAACAAAAGTTATTACGAAAAGCGTACTTTAGAAATATACTTATTTCGAGTTAAAATCGAAGTGTTACATTTCGCGTCCGGGAGCGACACGAATCGATTTTCCCTCGGGACCCACTTACGCGGTAACGAGCAACTTAAGATCCCCAATCTACTAATATCAACAGTTTTCGCGATCGCTTCAAGGACAAGCGCAGCTCGTAAAAGCTGGATAATCAGCGTCGCGGCAGTGCCCGGTGCCGTTATAATCGTTAATCCCGTACCGTTTGACGGATGTCCTTGGCGGGAAAAACTGTACTTCGGGCTCGGCGACCCGTAATTACTTCGGGAACGCGTTTGAAGTATGATCACGTATATCCTACGCGCAATTTCCGATACACGCGACACCCTCCGCGCGCGATCCGCGGGTCCCGCTCCGCGAGCGCGATATACACGCGATTGTTGTTGTGTCGATCGTGTTACGAGACGATCTAAACTTTCCTTGGATATGACTCAGCCAGCCTGTGCCTATCTGGGCAAACCATTTCCTCTCTGTAATAACACACGCGATGAAGGTGCGCGCGATAAGCGAGGTAATCGGAGCGATAGCACGTATAGGAAGGTAGTAAGAAATTTATGACGTTGTTTTAGACGTTGAGAGAATCTAGCGGAAAGGATACGTAACAATTCTTGTTGCGTATACTCATTTCGAACGATATATCAATCGCTTTATTATTTGTTTTTAACGATTCATTCACATATCGATGACTCACTTATTTGTATACCGTTATAAATAAAAATTTGACCTTGATACTTATAATATTACAATGTACATGCGATATTAGAATGATGATATTTAGAAATTACCACATTACTTTTCACAAAAGGTAAAACTTGTTATATCTATTTTAATATCTAAACTTATTTTAACGCAACGCGCAATGTAAGAGCTTTTCGTATATACGATGGATGTGAATATAAATCCGGGATGGTGATTAGAAAGTTTTCAGTAGTGTATTCCGCGTACGGATGAACGCGAGTGTCCTGTGAAACCAACTTACGAATCGCCGTGGTGATTTCTATTCTGGATTACATTACCATTCGCACCGTGAACGTGACTTCGCCCGTTGTCCCTCCCGCAGCCGGCGGGCGGCGATTGCTAAATCTCTCCGCTCCTTCCTCTCTGGTTGATATATTTCCCTTGTAACTAGACGAGAGGCGGCGGGAATCTCCTCGCGGGCGGTAAACGGCGCGTATCCGACACTCGACGGTGCGAACGAGACGGTGAAAAAGCCGCGCGCGCGCGTCTCGCATGAGAAGTTAATCGGCGCGGGTTGAGAGTTCAGCGCAGGAGAGGAGAAAGTCAACGAACCAATAGCGCGAGCGGCACTTGATTGACTCTGAATGGCACGTCGCTTTTATTACGTGCAATCGGTCATAATCCGTCTCCGTTCCACCCGCTCTCGCGCCGCCATTCACCGGCTCGCCGGCTCTCTCGCACGCACACTTCTCGCACTCGCAGTCGTCGTCCTACATCGCGGCGCGACCCGCATACCCGGTGGCGTGCTCAAGTATAATACCGAAGCCGCCGCACGTCGCGCGATTATTCGCGAGTGTTTGAAGCCACCGGATAACGAGACAAGTGAAATTGTATATCCCTGTCCGTTCGGGCCGAACGACCGGATTGTCATTCGATAAGCGCGCGCGAGCGTCCGCTTGGCGAACAGCGGGGGAATGCGGGAATGGAATATTTATGGAGTGTCGCAACAGAGGCGACGTAACGTTTCGCATGCGGAGTTGCGTGATTATAATTCATCCGCGCGCGCCGATGACAAGGAATGTAAACAGCTTCTATTATGCCCGAGTGCAAAGCTCCGTGCGTGTGCTTCTCTTTTTTTTCTTCTCTTTTATAGATAAGCGCCTGTATAAGCGGCTTGTAGATAAGCGGCGTGTATACGTGTGTGATGTAACGCGGCGGCGGGTTTGGTATGACACGGTACGCGCGCGGTTAGATGTGGCATGGCGTGACGTTACGTTTGCCGAGCACTTTTAACGAGGACTCCTGCCGGCGCTCTTGTGTGCCACATCGCCCTCGTTACACCTTCTTTTTGTTAAGGACGCGACGCGTCGAGCATAAAACGCGCGACGACGACGACGACGCGAAGCGATGACGCGAGCGTCGAGGTAAACAGAATGTGGGTTGACATTTACTTCGCGTCTCTCGATTAGCATAGTAAACCTTGTTCTCGCGAGCCTATAATTAGATTCGCGGCTTCGCGAAGAGCTCCCTGCTCCCGGCCTCATAAAATTTTACCCTCTTGCAAGGACGCGCGACGTCGACGTCTTTCTTCCTACGAGGAGCCTTGACACGGCCTTGATCCTACCTCACCTTGAGGAAAAGAAATACGCGATACCTATATGCTGTATTTTAAAGGAAAAATAGTAGGTCGAAGCATTTTTATCAAAGTAGGTCACCAATAATGAAAACTGTAGAAACTGTTTGCAAATCAATATGGGAGTCTCTTTTGAATCGGAGAATCTTTTCAAAGTGAAGTTACCTCTTTTTATTATTTATTTTGTAATCGAAGGATAAGTTTCTTTAAATTCTTTTGCGAATAAATTTTAAGAATTTTGCCGGATATCTTTCTATTCGAGAGTGAAGTACCGCACTTGGAATAATTCGCTTTATTTGCAATCAGAAAGGTGAAGGTTTGACGAATTATCAACTCTCTTGCAGAGAAATTTTAACACGCTACGCGAATTCGGGTGGTATTGCTTCGCAACTTCCGCTGACTGACGTATTTACCCGTGATTTCAAATCCCGGGGAAAACAGGAAAACAATATTTACCGTCCTTCTTTGCCTCGTTACTTGCCGGTTACTTGATTACATTAATTTACAACCTTCCAGTCGCTCCAGAAACGAGTTCCCCGACGAGGAGTTTAATCGACGAGCGTCGGCAACCGGCGGAAGCTGTTTGTTTGATCCTCCCGGGGAAATTACTTAGTTACACGTCGAAGTTCGTCCGACAACTTCGCGAGGAGTTATTTTCGAGGCCTCTTACGGCGCCGCGTCGCCGGTGGCATTAACGAAGTCAGTCGGTCCGGACGCGCAATCTCGCGCGAAGCTAATCACACGAATCCTCGCGCCTCTTTCTCACGGCAATACCCTGGACGTCATCGCTCCAGTTCACTTTTCTCGGACGATCTGTCGTAGACATCTCGTGTTTTTCGCCCAAAATCTCTCAAGTAACTCGAAACCTGTCGCGAAGTCAGCATTCGTATTTCACAAATGAATTAGCCGTTCGCCATGTGGCACTCGCATATCGAGTTAGGGAATAAAAAATTGAATTTCTCACCGTTACTCGAGCAGTCACTCCCTTCTATCGCGACACTGATTTAACGGTAGTGTGAACACTCGGTCTTGATCGCGCGCGCGCGACGTTACGACACGCATGAGAAGTTTTATACTCCGCAGATTAAGCGACCCGATGACACACGCGGAAAGTCCCCGGCAAGATATATGCAAGTTATTCGTGTTTTTTGTTAGTGCACCACGTATCTCCGTATGTTAATGAAAAACACTTTCGCTGACGAGGATTTTGGAGCAATCACGCGAACGGTACGTGTTATCTCGGGAGAGTTTGCGCCAGTGCGTGATAAACCACTCGGACGGGCTCGTCCGATGCGCGAGTTACTGCGAATCGCGATCGGATCGGCTGTAAAAACGGTATTTGTGTCGGTAATCATTTTTTCCCTCCCGCGTCGCACGCCTCTGCCTCGTGGAACGTAATGGACAATAATTATTGCACACGCGCGTGACACCGTCTGTGTTTGCTCGTATTTGCCTGACAATTGAATGACGTGCCGTCTGGACTGCGGTATTTGCATAACAACAGAATGTAACGATAAACATTGACTTTGGAACATGTGCGAAGGACGCCGCGAAAGGCACAGTGCATAAACGTAAATTTATATATTAAGTGTTCTTTTTGTAAACATTGTGTGAATCATCGTATTTTAAGTTCTTACCGAAGATCTCTCTCGCAGCTATGCTAATTGTGCGCGTTCCAATCCTCCTTAAAATAAATTACAGATCAAATGGCACTGATATGCACATGTATGTATATACTCGTATGATGAAAATAGATCGCGCAAATATTGGTTTACATTTGCGATATAAAAGGAAGTCATAATCGTAAAATGGTAACCCTTTAATCTACGTTATAAATTTTTGAATAGCTGACTTTTTTTTAAAGAAGATTGATAAAAGTATTGTTGACAGTCGGAGAAATAATACTATCAATCTCGATCAAGCTTCTTGCGCAATGCCTTTCCAATTTTCGGAAATCGATCTTGTAGGTCACGTAGATCATCGCCGTATCATTGAGATAAAATGCGAGATATGAAGAAAGCATTTGTCACAAACAGTATCTCTGATGAATCGTTAAGCGATAAGCGATGAAAACGATTGGCAGTATTGATTGAAGTAGGTGTCTTATGTCCCGCAGAGGAACATGCAGTCGTCGATAGGATGGCCCGCTTTCATGCAAGTACAGCAGTCGAGGACGCACGGGACGTTGACGGGTCACCCCGTCTCTAGCCACCATCATCCCAGCGGTCCACCGGGCGGGTCCGCCGCCGCCGCAGCCGCCGTCGCGCATCCCGTTAGCATCGCGCAGCAGCAGGTGCAGCAGCGGGAGCGTGAGGAACAGGAACGGGAGGCGCGGGATCGCGAGCGGGAACGAGAAGTTCGCCACCAGCGGGACCACAGCATGGCGGCGGCTGAGAGGATGCACCAACGGCAGCACGAGGCTAGGGAGAGGGCCGAGGCCAGGGAAAGAGTCGCCTATTACGCGACCACGGCACCGTCGGCTCAACAGGTACGCGATCTCCGCGTGATATATTCGAGGGGAAGATCGAGCAGACTGTGGTCTTGATATCTCGGCGACGACGAATTTCGTTAAAAATATGCGAGAGATATAGAAGACTTATGCATGATATTATCATATCTCGATCCCTTCGATTTTAATTATTTTAGTAGAATTAGAAAGTTAAAATTGAACATTAATTTGCGACTAGTGATTACATCGCGATGGATCGTTTTATAAACGTAACACGGTGTTTTCAGGTTCGACCTTCGAGCGTGCCCGGGAAAGTCGAGTACCCGCCACCACCGGCGCACTCGCGGACGTCGAAATCGTCGTTACAGGTCTCCGCTCGAGATCGGCCAATAGTTGGGCCGACGCATTCACTACCGAAAGTCGAGCCGAGCCTGTTCAACTATTCGACGTATCAAGCGCAGCCACCCTGCACGACGTATTTGCATGACCTCAAGTTAAAAAACGACATGGGGCCGCACAAGTCGTTATCGAGCAAGAGCGAGCTGACCGGCGGCCTCGAGAGGGACCATCACGGCAGAGAGGTGCTGCAGAATCCACCATCCCTGCTGCCGGACCACAAGAGCTCGGTGATCGTGAAGAACGAAGGCAGGGAG
This sequence comes from Temnothorax curvispinosus, assembly GCF_003070985.1. Taxonomy (NCBI): domain Eukaryota; kingdom Metazoa; phylum Arthropoda; class Insecta; order Hymenoptera; family Formicidae; genus Temnothorax; species Temnothorax curvispinosus. The sequence goes on along the minus strand of NW_020211278.1, from coordinate 2,068,120 downwards.
CTGCCGAAGACTCCAGCGCCACAACAACACTCGTCCAGCCCGAAGATAATGCCTTATATGAACGTCCAGTCGGTAGCACCGCAGCACAAGTCGTCGGCGTACGAATACAGGAGCCCGACGCAGAGCCCGCATCATCTGCATCCCGCGCACTTGGACGGTCTACAGGCGGTGAAGAGCATGGCATCGTCCGCGAGTCACCACCGCGGCGGCAGTGGCAGCGGCGGAGCGACGACGACGCAATTGCCGAGTCCGCATGGCCATCCACCGCCGCCGGCGCAGCCCGAGCAGCGCCTGCACTCGCACAATCCCCGTCAGTCCCCGCATGCCCCGCCGCAGCATCCACATCAGCCGCCGCCACCTCCGCATCCATCGCCGCCTGAATCGCGCTATCTCAGCAGGCCGGAACCCGCGGGTCTGCCGTACGGCGCGGCCAAGTCCACGTATTCGTACTCGCATCCGCATCCGCCCACGGCCTCGCCGACGGCGGCGTCGCACTACGCCGCGCCGCCGCCGGCCGGCTCCAAGCCGAAAGTCAGCAGCCCGGCGCCGCCGCACATCTACGGCAAGCCTAACTCCGGCATTATGACCGGTACCCCGGTCTGCCGTGCCTCTGAAACGCCTGTCGCCGCGCCAATACCGCTGACCTCGAAGGCCGGTAGCTCGCCTTACCAGCAAGTGCCTCATCATCACGGGGCGCCACCGCCGCCGTTGCCGCCACCCGCGCACAGCCGGTCCGTCTACGACAGCCGCGGCTTCGCCGGCTCGTTGCCGGGCGCGAAACTGCCGCCGCCGACGTTGCACGGCTCGCCGCCCACGGCTGCCTCGGCGCCGCTTTCAAGGCCGATCGCTCATCCCGCTCATCCTGCTCATCCCGCGCATCTCAATACCAGCCCGCACCAGCAGCCCGGCCAGACGTTGCAGCACGCGCAGTCCCAGATCACCGCGGCCTTCCAGACGCAACCGCTTGACCTCGGAGTGGAGAGGTCAGGGTCGCCCAAGAGGAAAGCGCCGACACCGCTGTTGTGTGACAACGCCAGTGGCCAGCCGGTGTCGTTAGAAGTTTGTAAGAAGCGAAGAACCGAGGAACCGCAACCATTGTCCTTGCAGTCCGTCGGTCAACCCGTTCTTTCAAGGGTGAGCGAACCCAGTCCGCTTATCGCCTCGGCCGCAACGTCCATCACTACAGTTGTTAACACCGCGGCATTGTTAGCGCAGCCGAACAGTCAGGCGATGCAGGAGCAGCGTACGGTGACGGCAGCGAGCCCGGCCCCGGGAACCGCCAGCGGCGACGGCTCCGTACGACCCTCTAGCACCGGCAGCGTATGTTCGTTGAATCCGGCACCGGTGAGCGCGGCACCAAGCCCCGCGCCCATTCCCAGTCCGGCGCCGTCCACGGCACCCAGCCCGGTGCCCAGTGCGCCTGGCACGCCTGCCAAGACGAATCCCAGCAACGCCGACAGCGAGAAGTGCAACAGTCCGGCACCGAGACCACCCAGCAGTACCAGCTATCCAGTGCACAAACTGAAGAAGGCGTGGCTGCAGAGACATTCGAGGTGCGAGGACGGCACCGAGAACACCACCAGCATGGCCAGCAGCGTCACGTTACCGCTCAATATCTCCCGCGAGACCCCGTCGTCGAATAGCAAGGATCGCGACAGCAACAACGCGTCGTCAAATGCGAACAACAGCAACGCATCAACCACCTGTTTGCCCAGCGCGGTAAATTCGATCCACAATATCGGTAGCATGGCGGTGAACAGCATCAACAAGAGCAAAGTTACCGGCAAGAGCGGCCGAAAACCGGCGAACAAGGAGTCGCTGAACGGTCACGCCACTGACACCAGCAAGACCCCGCAGGAGGACTCGTCCAGCAGCGACCCGGAGAGGAAGTCGCCGCCCAAACGGAAGCCACCCAAGGTATCTATCTATACAGATCGCTTACGGTAGTCGTTGTTGTTGCTAAAAGTCACTATTTGCAATTTGGAGTGCGTATGCTGTGCTGGTAGTTTAGTACACGCTTACCTAGTTTGCTCGAAGACTATTTTCCCTCATTGAATAACATGTAATAATATGACTATCATAAATTTTATAAAAATATATAATAAGATATACGAAAGAGGTATAATCGTCGAATCTAATGATTATTAGATCTGATTTTTTTATTGATTAAAATGTTTTATCTTTATATAGAAATATCTGCAATTGTACATTTTTTAGATGTATAAGATAATTCTCTTTAATAATATGTTATCTAATAATTTTTATAACAGAATGTTACTTATTAAACTACTTAATATTTTCTTGATAATTGTAGGTAGTATATTTCAGATGATTGTTCCTGTTTTGTGTGATATATTTTTTATCTTATAGCGAGTGAATATGAATAAATTGAGAGCATTAAGTTTACTAAAAACTTTAGCATTAATCACTTGTCTAATTATACAGTCGGAATTGATGAAGTTTGTTATTTTGTATCGGTATCGTGCCTTCGGGCAATAAATTTCATAAGAGACCTGTAGAAATCATAGACGCATGAATATGGAGTAGTTTTATTTGCTATGCCGTAGTTTTTAATTTACAACTGTTATGGACGAAAAAAACTCTTGATCATCGTGAATATTTGCAGTTCGAAAAAAAGTTGTCATCTCGTGTTATGAAAGAAAAAAATCGAGCTATTCACTTTTTATTATCGTTATTATCGGAATGTCGCGATTAAATTTATGATTAAAGTCTTATCTGATATTAAAGCGGATATGTGCCTGAACATATTTTTATTTTAAAAATAAAATTTGTAATGTATTAATTTTTTCAATTTATTATTAATTAATATATTTTGCAACAGAAAGTACATACAATAGAATTTTCAATATTATTTATTATTTATTAATTAATATATTGACGTGATATCAGGGAGTAAAACCGAAGTATCGTTTCTAAAAATTAAAGTGGCGAAATATCGTCTTTCAGATATGTATTTTTTATTATATAAATCGTATGTTTGGACTTACGCTTTGATTCTGACGAAATGGGCTATTTCAAAATTGGAGCGTTGCTTTACTTCTCTTCCGTTTCCGAGTTGCACCGTTGCACGCGCAGTGAACCGAGTGCAAGGGCGCCATTTTCCTACGTCAGGCGTGCATGAATCACGGGAAACGTAACCGACGTAACGGACGCTCGCGCGAGTGTGTAACAAGTGTTCCTCTCGCGTATCGTTATAAACAATCAATTAGCCACTTATCGGGCGTTATTTGCACGACGGGCATCGCACGTTGGTCGCGACCGGCAGGATTCTCGCCATGGATAGATATTCCAGAGAGGTAAATACCATCGTTGCTCAGAATTTTCGTCGCGCTCGCTAACCTAACCTCCATTCGGCAAGGTGCTTCGGGATGCTCGCACAGTAGTTTCGATTTCACCGGGGAATTCCGCGATCGAGTCGAGTTCAGATTACAATAGATTGACATTCCGATGCCTCTCGAGCGGAATATCGAATTGTGCTCCGAAAAGAGTAATTATATCACTTGGAACGCGGTGCTCCACGCGCTCGGAAGAGGCATCGGAACAAAGAGATTATTCAGTAGCACGTTAAAAAAAGGAGTTTAGGCAAGATGGATCGATTTTTTATTTATGATTTGACTTAAAATCGCTTTGGAAGTTTGTAAACTTGTTCGGGAATAAAATCGAAATTGGAGTAAATATAGACTTGACGAGCAAGGGCCACGGCACATAGAAAAACTTGAGCAGTAATATTTTTCACAATAAATTCCTTACAGGCTACGTTCCGATATTCACTTCCAGTACTGAAAATCTATAATTTACGTCACATTTACTACATATTTCCAATGAATGGCAGTGAATAGCGGAACGCAGCCACGATAATTTAGATGCTTGCATCAAAGAGTTATCTATTTCGATTTAATTAGGGGAGGAGGGGTAGAGAATTTTAATGTTCAAACTGTGTTCGACAAAAAATACGACAAAAAATCGGCGTGCAGTTAGGTTGGAAATTTGCGTAGTTGGAAATATACAGAAAGTTTATTAGGCTAGCTCTCCGGTTGAGATCGTAAATGACTTTTTTCTGATTAGCAGTGAGACTAAAGGTCTATCCAGACAAACTTGCATAGGTGCATAACCATATGCATAAAGAAACGGATTGGTCTATTTCCTTATGCACATGCATATGGACCATTCAATTCTCTTATGCTTATGTTTATGCGTTATGCAAGTTTGTCTGGATTAACCTTTAAGCAGTAAGCAAACTGACCAATAGTTATCTCAAGTTTTCGAGGATACCTGACTGTGATTGGTCAATTTGCCTACCGCTAAAGTCTTACCGTTAAAAATTTTTTTTATGTGCCATGGCTTTAAGAGGTAGCGTGGATGTGATTGTGTGTGATAGAGCTGTCTAAATATCATTATGCGTGATTATCAACTTTTGGTTTAATTTAAATAGATCTCTAAACTTGATGTGTGCCAAAATGGTAGAGCGCTGAAGCAGTAGTGTGGCCAGTTTAGTAGCTTCGGCTGGTAGATGCGGCAAGAGCATGAACTTCCTGACTACTTAATAATCTGTGCCCTGTGGTAGGTAAAACGAAAGAAGGGCGCCGCACGAAGGCAACAAACGGCCGCGGAAGATCAGCGGAGGCGGAAGGAGGACAAGCAGGGCGGCGGAGCTGGCGTGGGCAGCGAGTCCAGCAACGAGAGCGAGGCGGGCTCCGCCAGCGACACCAGCGAACAGTTGAGCTCGATTCAGCCTGCGTCGAGAGTTCGACACACCACGGCCAATTCCAACAATTCCTCGGGAAACGGTTAGTTGACGTAGCTTCTTGTAAATGGACTTTCCGTCAGATGAACTAACTATTCACTTGCAGGGTAAGTGATCCGTGTTCCATGATCGTACGATTATTCCTCTTTCTCTCTAGAGATGTCGAGAGAATCAAGAGTGACTTGATGAAGCGACTTGACAAACAGTTTGAATCGCACTTGATTCGCGGGATTTAATTTCTGACTAAAGATAAGAAAGATTTCTAGAAACTCTTGGATCTTTGACGTTTTTTTTTCGAGTTTTTCGCCACATTTCAAATTTCATTAATTCGATCTCACGCACTTACCCTGTTCCCTGATTATATCATTACACCGAGAAGACGCACATACATTATATTTTTTAAGATATTACATACATGATGACAACATAAAACATTTGATAATACTGTGATACATTATTATTATGAGCTTTTTAACACTGAATGCATTTAGTAATAAAATTGCACGAAGATTAGAGTGATAACAGACTTGCTAACGAAGCGAGATACACGGTGTGTTATGCAGGAAATAACAAGGAACCTAGGAAACGTGGTAGGAGACCAAAGACTACGAAGAATAACGAAGTGGGAGGCGAGGACCAACAACCCCGTCAGAAGAAGGAACGCAGAGACGACAGTACGAGCGGCGGTAACAGCGGCCCGGGCGGAAGTGGCGGACGGGGTGATCCCTTTCGTAAGCCGCCGATATCGCAACTGAAGAAAACCGGCGAGAGTTGGCTGCAGGACGGCGCCTGTTTCGAGGTGGCTTCGAAGTTGGCTAAGTGCCGCGAATGTCGATGGACGCCGAACCAGCGCAATAAGAACCTTCCTCAGAATATCTTCTGCAGATTCTACGCGTTTCGCAGACTGCGTTATACCAAAAACGGACAATTGGCCATAGCGGGATTCAGTGATCCACACAAGGACGCGTCCGAGGTAAATTATGAAAATTATCAAGACGATCGACGCTCATGTTCGTCGTAATAATGTTACAGTTAAATTAACACAGTTAAATTGAGCCGAATAGTCTTACAATTTTAATTCGAGATGCATGCTCTCACATGAGAACTGTCGTTACAATGTTACAGGATGATCTTCGATTATGGTTACCGGGAAAAGATAGCCAAGAGACAACAGGAAAGGATGACAAATCCGAGAAAAATGAGAAGGACAAGGGAGATCGAGAGGACCTAGACTTAGAAACGGCTCATCGTTTGCTTCGGCAGGTTGGCGATCAATTCTGTGATCTTTTACATCAAGAGAAGGACGCTCTCCAAGAACATATGGCTGAAGGTAAAATTTTATTCGTTTTTATAACATATTTTTCGGAACTGACCTTCCACATTTTTCATATTAATCAACGCACACATAGCATACATATAATACAAATAAATAAAAATGTGTCGCACGTATTAATAAGACATAAGACTTTTATTAAAATTAATACCATCATCATATTAAACTACCTTTAATATACCTGATTTTTTATACATTATTTACACTGTTTCTCCCTTGTATATAATGCCCAAAAGATAGCATAGATGATATTTAATTCACTTTATCATTTTGCAAAATTATAACTTATTTAAATATCACGCTGCATGGTCGCTTGTGTCATTTTTTTTGTTCGCATGTTTTAACGCTTTGCGCATCGATTATGGTTACCTTTTGACAGCGAGTTCGGGGGTTGTAGACGGAACAGTAGCGTGGAAACGAGTGATCCAGGGTGTTCGAGAGATGTGCGACGTGTGCGAGACTACCTTGTTCAATTATCATTGGGCTTGTGGCAAATGCGGCTTCGTCGTGTGCATCGATTGTTATAAGGTAGGTTACATTAAATATATATGTATATATTTTTTTCTCAGTTAAATGTTGGGAATTACATGATGACAATAATTCAATTGATACAACGTGATATATCATTATAACACTTATCGAGCTTTTTAACACTGACAATTAATATAACAACTTGTAGTTGTTTTTTTCTTTTTTAAAGAAGACAGTTTATTAATAGAGATAATGTAAATATTTAGGGACGTAAAAATGGGACGGTCAAAATCTGGGGCGAAAGTGGAAAGGACAGGGATGACTTTTCGTGGCTTCTGTGCACGAATAGGCAAGTGCACGAACCGGAACGACTCATGCTCACACAGATCATCGCCGGCGACAGTCTTCTCCGACTGGGCCAGCGTCTGCACGAATGTCGCGCTGAATGGGGAATTCCGCAACACTGTGCTTGCTCTCTCATAGCCACATCGCAACCGAATGAGATCCTTCGAAATCTGATCAAGGGCGACTCCGTACCCGTACTCAATGGAAACGTGAAGCAGGAGATAAAAGAGGAGAAGAAGATAAACGAGTCTAATGGCGCATCGGAGAGCAAGACCAACGGCGAGGATAAAAACAGTCTGACTTGGCTGGCAACTGTGGCGCTAGAGAATCAGCCCGACAAGAATCAGGCGCTGCAGAATCAAGCCGATAGCGGACAAGAATCCAGCTCGGATTCGGATGATGCTGATAATTTCTCAACGTTGCGGGAGTTGCTCATAAGGCCGTCGCACAAGTCAAATGGTAGCGGCGGATCCAGATCGAATTCGCCTACGAACAATTCGGGCGGCGGCGTGAACAATGCCACACAGAACAACGTCGCCAAGTCCGGTAAGAAGTCGAAGATGGACACGCTCGACGAGGTAATATCCAGCGTGATTGAACACAGCGTGAAAAAGGAAAAGGATAGCGGCCTTGTTGATGACGAAAAGCCACGGGAATTGAAACACTTTGTGCGACGCTACAAGTGGATGCAGCGCGGTCGCGAGCCGTTACCGATCAGGATTATGACGGGGACGGAAAGCCAGAGTCTTTATCCGGACGTGCCGCACTCCTGGCTCTGCGACGGCAAGCTGCTGAGGTTAAGCGACCCGAATAATCCGAACAACTACAGAATATTCCAGGATCAGTGGAAACGGGGGCAGCCGGTGATCGTGTCGGACGTCGCTAAGGCGTTGGACATGAATCTCTGGCATCCTGACTCGTTTGCCCGCGATTTCGGCGACGAGAAGAACGATCTCGTTAACTGCATGACCGGCAATCTAGTGCCGAATCAGCCGATGCGCAAGTTCTGGGAGGGATTCGAGTACTATTCCAAGCGACTCAAGGACGAGCGAGGAAATCCCATGCTGCTGAAATTGAAGGATTGGCCGCCCGGTGAAGATTTTGCCGAGCTACTGCCGTCGAGATTCACGGATCTGATGAAGGTTCTTCCATTGTCCGAATACACACATAGAAATGGCAGGCTGAATCTGGCGAGTCGTCTGCCTAATTGCTTTGTGAGACCGGATCTGGGTCCAAAGATGTATAACGCTTACGGTTCCGCTCTTTATTCCAACAAAGGCACGACTAATCTTCATCTTGATATCTCGGACGCCGTGAACGTTATGGTATATGTAGGAATGCCAAAGGATGTTAATAACGAGGAAAGTCTCAAAGGTACGTATTTCTGGTATGTCTAATCTGACAGTCTTTACGGGATTGCATCCGTTTGCGTTGCTAACATTCTTGTCAAAGTATTAACTAGCTCTTCGAAAATTAATGATTGAAACATTTACAGCTAGGACAGAGGCGATGAGAGCGATAGACGAAGCAGGCTGTGATATTCTGACGCGTCGACGCGCTCGCGATGAGAAGGAGAAACCTGGTGCTCTGTGGCACATTTACGCAGCGCGTGACGCGGACAAAATTCGAGATCTTTTGAATGCCGTTGCCTTAGAACGCGGAGCTCGTTTGGAGCCTCACCACGATCCTATACACGACCAGAGTTGTTATTTGGATGGACCATTGCGGGAACGATTGTATCGAGAATATGGTGTTGAAGGGTAAGCGTCGCTTTTTACAACACATTCTCTCAAATAATTCTCTAAATAATTTGTTGGAAGACAGAGAACGTCGCTTGTAATAATTTTATTAAAACACTGTTTAATACAATGTTTGCTTATCTTATCGCAGGTACGCCATCGTTCAGTGTCTAGGCGATGCAGTATTTGTGCCAGCTGGCGCGCCACATCAGGTCCGTAATCTTCAAAATTGTATAAAGGTGGCCGAGGACTTTGTGTCGCCGGAGAACGTTTCGCATTGCTTCCACCTGACCCAGGAATTCCGTGCATTGTCCGACACTCATACCAATCACGAGGACAAGCTTCAGATCAAGAACATCATTTATCATGCCGTGAAGGACTCTTTGACCGTTCTAGCTAATGTTAAGGAGGAGACTCTCGCCAAGCTCGCCAAGGCTAACAATGAGACGAAAATGAAGGAGGAGACTTAGCCCTAGGTCCTCCCTGTGCGGTTGTAAGACCGATTGATAATTTCCTTGATTGGGTCTCGTCGTCCATGCGAGATGAATCACAGTCAGCGCTCCCGGACACAGCGAGACTGGCGTAACCGGAAGAATCTGCAGAAAACCACCCTTGCCGCAAAAAGATTGGTGGCAAAAAGAAGGTGCGAAGATTTGTTGTGATATTTGTGAAGAGTTAATGATTTTAATCGGAGGATTTGATTTGCGATATTGGCTGAGCCAATGAACATTAGTTGTACGTTGTTTCATTCGATTTTCCTTATATACAATTCTTTTCTGCTCTCCCGTTTTTCCCCGAGAAAAGATGCCCGCGGACATGAAGTCCGACGAGCTCTATTACGAGTGAAAAGAAAATCGTAACTCGGATCGCGCATAGGTAAAATGCCGCGTCCATTACTATTGTGATACCAGAAGGACTTTGGATCGTATACATTATTTGTAATTAATTATATCGTGCCTGTATCCAATACATACATTCATATGTACACATACACAAAACACACGCGTACATACACACGTACACTTGTCTATATTATATAAATGTAGATAATTGAAATATTATGTAATAATTTTTGCTAGCAACTACCAGAGATGATGAAGGAGAGAAAGGGGGGGGGTCATCTAGAAGTACCTTTGTGCAATTAGGTGTGACTATAAGTTATTATAGCTGGATCAGCGATAACTGTGGATCCATTTAATCGTCTGCTCTGATGATCTGGTGCTTTTCGGTATTTCATCAAAACCCCGGCTAGAGGATAGCCGATACGTATTCGCGTTCATGTCTTCTATGTTTCACGCGACAAGGGCGTAAAGAATAAAACACTGCCTAACTAATCGGTTCGACGACAATGGAAGAAACAGACCTTCTCGCATTTTTTTCCCCTTTCATTCAAGTAGACATTTCGTATTGTTCGTAGAACGACGTTCTCGTAGAGATGCTTTGTGTTTCTGTGGCGACGTATGTATCGGTTATGTGAGCGACGGGGTGCTACAAGTTTTTGTATGTCACTTCGAGTGTAAGGCATCAGAACAAAAAAAAAGTACGAGAGAAAAACAACTTGTCCGATATTAACTTTTTCCAAGATGTGACGGCGGATGTGAAATACCATTGAATTGAACAGTTTCATTGTTGTCGTAACCCAGTGACACTACCCGGCGTGTAACGGACGGGAGATACTAATAAGATGAACATGTTATTTTTGTCAAAGCGTATACAAACCGTCTATGTCGGACGATAAAACGAAAAGACAGCGACAATGTAATTGTAAACGAGATGCTGAGACACGCTAAATGAATAAAAAATTATTTACAGTAACATTTTGAAGGAAAAAAAATGGGGAAGGACGAAAAAAAGGGACGACTTTCGAAGTGCCAATGTTGAATTACGTGGGACGTTAAGTAATGCGTGCGTTGTATTGTATTCGTGTATGCGTAGGTAGAAAAGAGAATGAACGAAAAAAAAAGGGAACTAATTAGTCACGCAGAATTCGCAGAGATGACAGGGCCGAGTTCCTATCATTTCGTGACAGGTCGTGCGAACGACGAGGCTCTCCGCTATTCGCACTGTCACTGACGATTCGAAAACTGCTGTCGCTTCCGTTTCTTTTTCCGCCTTTTCGCTGAAATTCGCTTGACGGACGTTTCACGAGCGAGTGAATATGTACATGAGAACTTTTCGATATCCGTGTTCATATTTGTAGCATGCCACATTTGCAGGACGCAGCAGTTCTCGAATCGAACACAACGTCGTTAACGCGCCATTTTCGCGGCGGCCGAATCGTCAGCTAATCACGGACGAATAATCTCGACACAGATATGTAAAGAAAAAGAAAAGAGCGAAGAGAAAAAGGAGAATAAAGAAAAAAAAAGATCATTGGCATCCTGGAATCCGCAATTTCTTTGATCTCAACATTCGTCTAGCATACAACGACTTGATTAATATTTAACGAGTAAATTTTTAAACTATCTTAGTGTTGATAGGTAATGATTGTGGGAACTATATAAGCTGCAAACAAGCAAAAAGTACTAACTCCACAACGGCGGTGTTGTATAAAGTTCTAGGAAGACGTATTTCTGTGTATTATTGCTGCAAAACGAGACGCTATTGTTTGTCCTCTTGCTACGTGTATGTACATACATTTATATACATCCGTATATGTATACAGATATAAATACGAAGGCGGGGGGGGAAGAGTGTTTAGGACTCGTAACGATAGGCAGGTAAAAACGCAAAACCTTTTACGAAACACGAGAAGGTACACCTTACACGCGTAGGTAGATAGTTTATTATACCATTATTATAATTATTACATATTATCATTATTACGTTTAATTATTACGGAAAATACGATATTTAAATGTTGCTGAATATGAGAACACGACAAACGTGAACGCGCGCGAGTGTAAATGGCTAAAAAGGGAGAAGAAGAGAAGGTGGAAAAAAATATCCGAAGAGTTAACGCGTAGATAAACCGGGAAGCGAGCAAGGGAAAGAACGATAGAGAGAATGTGCGTGGATGAAAGAGAGAGCAAAGGGTGTAACTGATCGTGTGTGCGTGTGAGTGGTGGCGATCCAGTGAAAATGCGACGGAATGAGAGAACGAGGGGCCGTGTATTGGGGGCGGAGTGGAATGGACGGTATCTAAAACAATGTACAGACCTTCGACCTTCCGCAAGATGTGTGTATATCCACCCCCCCAGGAGAAAGAGAGAGAGAGAGAGAAAAAAAAAAAGAGTTCCGCTCTACCCACCCCTTTCCTCCCCCTGCGTCCCCTCTTGCAACCACCGGCCGCCCCCAGTCATAGCAGTTATGAACCGCGGGCCGGCAGGTCTGAGTATAATTTTTTGTACTGTGTAAATGTAAGAACCATACGTTTGAATAAGAAAAAAAATGTTTATATTACGAAACGCCGGCATTTGGATCATTTGCGTCTCTCACCCTCCCAAGACGGACACGGGGGTCGTTTGCAAGAATGACTTTTCTCCCCATCGAGGTCATCATTTGAAATTTAAATGGCTCCGGAAATTAAAGCTCCGAGATTTTGCGTTGAGATAGGGCGTTAAGAAGTCAAAGTCTACTCTGATAAAGTAGGAGTCTGTTATCTGTTCTCAAAGTTTCCATTCGCTCATGTTTTTTTTTTTTTTTTTAATCTGATTACGACCGCTTTCGACGCGTAGGAATAATTTTGGATTTTTCCGTTCAACAAAAATGTGTATTTTTTTCACGTACTGATTGTCGACGAACACTTTTTTTGTTTGAGGAAATAATTGTTTTATAATTGTCAACGCGATAAGTGCGTTTGATTTCGTTGAACAGAAATGGAATTAATTTAATTTTGCATTAAATTTGCAACATAACAATATTACATCATTGCAATCGAGTGAGAAACGGGCGTCTTGTCAGAATCTTCCTGCGGAGAGGGATTGGCGATTTATCAACAAGTGAAGACATCAAACAACTTGAAATTTATTATAATAATTTTATATTATAATTTTATCTCATATTACAGTTATTATCACTTAACGAAGAAAAAAAATGCGCATAACTAAGAAATCTTTATTTTCAAATATTTCTCAATTTCTCTTTCAAATTTCTTTACTAATCGTGATAACGCGTATCACGTGACGCTTTCGTATTTCTTCATTCTTATCTTACGAACGTCACGATCGGCTGACGCAAAATATTCGCATATATAAAAATTGTCACGAATTAAAAATAATCTTATCATTTAATTTACGAATCCATCGGGTTATTAATTAAAAAACCACGAGCGCAACGATCGCGCTGCGATCTGCATGCGCGCGCGCGCGGGCGCTCGCTCGCTCGCCTCAAGATGGCGGCGCGATCGCCGAGAGGAGGACTGAGGACGATCGAGTCGAGCCGAGGCCCGCCGAGCGGAGAGTGTTACAATCGTGTTCGAGTGCGTGCGAGACGGTGGAACTATGGTCGTGCGCCGGGGTGATTTACCGTTTCTCGCTAGCATTCCCGTCCCCGTCGCCGCCGCTGCCGCTGCCGCCGAGGGTGGCCGTGCTCTGTAAGGATTCAAGTGCGTCGGCGGGCAAAGAGAGAGAGAAAGAGAGAGGGTTGGTCTCTCGGTGCGTGAAAAGCGGTTCACAAGGATGCTCGTCCCTCTCGCGGACGTACGTGCGCGGCACCGGGACTACTGGATGTAAAACAACGAGGGCCTAGGGGAGCCTTAAACGACGCGGCCCCGCGCGTTCTCCGCTTCTAGTGGTACACGCCTCGTCCTCGCGGGCATGTCAGCGCGCTGAGCCCCAAAATGGCAGCCACGTTAACCGCCGAGCAGGAGCAAGTAAGTAAATCGTTTCGGAGCCTCGAGCGTTTCTCTCTCTTCCTCTCCGCAGGTAGATCGAGTACCGCGAGCGAGAGTAGCGAGACCCGCGCGGTTCGACACGTCGTGGCCGCGCGCCGCCGCCGTCGCCATTATCATCCTCAACATCATCATTATTGGCATCACCATCGTGGTCGTCGTCATGCACCTCGAATCACGAAAGAACAAGAAGAAGATATTGGATGGATGATGATGAATTGCGAACGACCACTCCGGCCTTCGCATTGTGCTCCAACTTGGACTGCTCGGAGTCTCCAAGGTCTTCGCCGGGCGCGAAAATGAATCCCGTGTGTCTCCACCGCGACCGTGGAAACGCCGCGATGCGTGAAGGTCGGAAATCGGATCGTCCTACCCGAGGCGGAGGCGGGAATCATCGTTGGAATCCGACAACTCCGGCAGGCGCGACTCATAAACGCGAGAACATAAACATCCATTTGCGTTCGTTTGCCCGTTCGTTATCGCTTGTTGCTTGGAACGTCAAGCGCGCGCGCGCGATAGCGATCGTAAACACGCTACGGAAATCGCCGTCTCTTCCGACGTCGACGGTGCGGCGCGAGTCTACTTCCTTCCTTATTGTTTTTATAACGAGGAGAGTCGCGCGAGCGCGGCCGGAAATTCGGGACGTTTCGAACATGTCGGGACGTTAATAATTCCATTTCCGGCGGGCCGGTTCCTTCGTGGGTACGCCCACGCGGCCCACTCTCGTTGGGAAATTTCGACTATTTTGAAACGCGAGCGCGCTCCGTCGAAACGACGCGACGCGCTCGGTCTCGCGCGCGCACGCGAGTCGATATTCCGCCGCTCCGCTCCGCTTCGCGTTCCGGCTTCCGACGCTTTAAAAGATTCACGCCGATGCACGATGCGATCGCGATGCACCCGGCATGCGAGTCGTTTGAATTCTACGTACGGGGCGCGGTCGAAATAAAACGTCGAGTGACGCTAAATCTCGCGGCGCAAAAACAGCTTCCTCCAGTTCCTGTTTGACGAGACGTTTATGGCTTATTAGAAACCTAATCATTGATTCTTCTCGGAACGCGATTAAAAGCGTTTACGTCGCCGATCACCGCAGAAGCCGTAGCCTATTCATTTAACAAGATAGAAAATTGCGGGAACGTTTACGTCGCCGATAAACCGGAGAAGCCTTAGCTGTTCGTTTAACAAGCTAGAAAATTGTATAACAAGATGGAAAATTGTATTCAAATTGAGAGCTACACGATATATTTTTTTGCCTCACGGCAAATCATTTTTTTTAACTTTCTCAATGAACGGAAACATTACTGATACAAACGCGCTAATTACGATCTGTAACGTCGTTCCTTTAAATAGCGAATTTTAATAATAGAAGCTCTACATTATTGATTTTGTAAGTATATTGAATTCTCATTGATTGTAGGGATGTAAATTTAGAGGTTTCGTTACAAAAGCAAGTTTTTCAAGCTGAAGAACTGGTCGAGGTGTATTTTAATGCCGGCAACGGCATAGATACGAGAATAATTTGTACGTTACGAACCTCCGATGCGAGCAAACTCGATTTGAAGCTTCGACGGAGTTTCTTGGTAACGAGATTTTCCCGCGTATCGATTTGCGGTGTTCAATTTCCGTCTGCCGCGTACATATTTTTAGCGAACCCGAGCTCTCGTCGCATGGAAACAGAGAGAAATTATAATCTCATTCGACAAAGGCAGTCACCTCCGTTCAAGGAGGTTAACCGAGCGACAGCGTCGATTAATTGATACCGATACCCTCGACCCTTTCTTCACCGTCGCAACTATATCACAGAAGAAAAGAAGTGTCAAATCGAAACTTATGTACTCAATAATTAAATATTAACGCGTTCATCGTTTCGTATATACGCAATTAATAATTTCATCAGAATTTCAACTTTTTTCTTGAAACCATGTGTAAAATGATTTTATTCAAGCGAGTTTTCTTCGTTTAACTCAACATAATATTTCAAGATTTCCACGTTGAAACCAGAGATATTTTCAAACCAAGAATCTTCTTTATTTCTGGGATTGCGTTAAAAAATCTCGCGTTAAACAATCGCGATTAACGTTCTCGTTTATACTTAAGTAAATCTCAACATGAGCGATTCTAAAAATGCGTTAGATTATTTATATTTCCTCTATTTTTTATAACGAAAATGATAATCTCAACCATATAATCAACTACGCATCGGCAACATTCGCTCCGTTCGCTACATTTCATTCGCGTCGCGTTTTCGGGGGCATGCGTTTCCAAGCCGTTCCCCTCGCGTTCTCGCATTGTTAATTTCAGGTTCGCTCGTTCAGCTCTGCCACGCGATTAATTCTGTCGTCGTCAAGCCTCTCCTCCCCGTTTAACGCGCCGGGAAAGAAATAATGTGACGAGGTCGGCGCCGCGTTGTCCGTCTCGCGTTTACGCGCGAGCGACTCGCGTGAATTAAAGCGCGAATTCGCGAGCCGTGGAGATGGGGCCCTACGGAGGGCTCTATCCGCGGGCATTAAAAATTCTCCTCGACTTCTCTCCGGCTGATACACGCGCCCGGCTGGCGCGGCGCGGCCCGTACCGCGGGTGCCACCGTGCCGATCCCCGCCGGCTGGCGCATAACGGAAATGACCGGTGGGGAGGTAGCCGGACACCGGAAGTCGTATCGGTAGTATACCCGGCGCGTGTACGTACGTGCACGCTCACGCGTCGCCGTCCACGGTCATTGCTCGTTTTAATAGCGTAAAAACGATATGCCGTCGACGTCGTCGTCGTCGCGCCCGCCGTTCATGCGCCGGCGTATCGGCGAGATCGACGTCGTCCCGTCTCGATCCCCCGTCGTCTTGTAATCTCGTGGTCCCTGTATACGAACGATAGGACGTCGATCGAGAGCTCGGCTCACGCGGGGGGGCTAATAAAAACCGCCCGTGGTTTCCGATTTGGGTCAAATGTTCTCTTCGACGAACCCGAATTATCCTCTATTCGATCGACTTTTTTTTCACCAGTGGTTAAGAGCGAATATTAGAACACACGCGTTTCTATTCGTGAAAGGAGGGAGATACCTCTTTCACATGCCTACGTCGGCGAAATTCGACGTCGGTGGTATTAAATTTCGAAATTCCTAAGTCGAACGTCTCCCTCTCTTTCTATTTTTTGCCCTTTTCTTTTCTTTCTTTTTTTTTTTTTAATTACAAAGTCATTACGTGCTGACGAACTGACAAGTCGACGAATATTCAAGATATGCACATGGTGCGTTCGCGTCGATCGGGTCGCGCTGATAAAGATTGCAATTCGCGGTTTCCTGCCCGCCGCGTCGCGAAGCGCCGGTTTTCAAGGTTGACATTGTGCAACTATGCAAGATGCTGAGCGATTGCGAGCGTTCAATTCTATTGCCCAATGCACATTTCGTTATCCGGCGCTGATTTCAGCAACGTGATAACGTATTTATAGAATAATTATGTTTACTTTTTGCTCTTGAGGCGAGTGATAAGAACGAAATAGAAAAAAATGAAAAAAAGTGTTTTCTTAAATGTCAGAGTACTAGCGTCGTTATGATATAAATAAATTGTTTTTTTCTTTTTTTACTCTATTATTAATACTCGTTTTTATCATAAATATTTTTATTTCCATGGAAATTATTTAAAGCGAGAGAAATATCAATAGGAGCATTATTGGCGACGAGAAAATTGTTAATATTGAAAGTATATACATCAATGTGTACGTTTAATAACGCAGGCATAAATATTGCGACTTATATTTACATAGAAAAATTTATCTTTATGTATATATATATAAAATTACAACTTATCTTTATATTAATTTTATAAATTTTTTCTCAAAAATCTCAAAAAATACATAAATACATGTACGATACTTTCTTTTCCCAGGCTACGAAAGAATTTATAGAAGCTGTGAATAGATGTAGAGCCGGTAGACGTGCTGGGCCAGTGTCCTGGAGCACGGCGGTCAAGTTTTTAGCGGCACGGAAGTTTGAGGTTCAACGAGCTTTAGCTTTGTACGAGCAGCACGAAGCTACTAGGAGGAGAGAGGGATTGGCAGTCCTGCATCCTACTCAGGAACCTTTACTCAGCGAACTGTACACAGGAAAATTTACTGTCCTGGTAAGACGAGAATACCAATTTAACGCAGATGCGTTTTGTTTTGTCGTCATTGCTTGAAGCGAATTAATGTATTAAATTATTTCAGCCATCAAGAGACGCAACAGGTGCAGCGATAGCTATTTTCACAGCGCATTTGCATCTTCCACAGAATACTACACATCAAACAACTCTGCAAGTAAGTTTTACAAAGTGCATTCTTAATGCGTCAATTAGGAAAGAATTATACTTCTTTATAATTGCAAACGTCTAGTTTTCTATCTAGAGAAAACAGGTTCTTGAAACTTATATTATTAAAGTAACCAGTTTTCTTATCTTTTTCAGGGTGTTGTATATCAATTAGATGCTGCCCTTGAAAGTGCAGAAACGCAGAAGCATGGACTAGTTTTTATTTATGACATGTCTGACAGCAAGTATCAGAATTTTGATTACGACCTATCTCAGAAAATTCTGACACTTCTGAAGGTAAGTCGGTGAATGTATTTTAGATATTAGTCGGAAATTATGCATGCGTAATCTGTCCGAAATAGACCGCGAAATCTGATTTAACTTTAGCATTTTCGTTAAAAATAATGAAAACTATGATTAAAATATACAAAATATACAAATGATTAAAATATACAAAAGCATTTAAAAATATGAACATGAACGTAGAGAAGATAAATTTTCCACGAATGTATGGAGAAATCGATGAAAAATTGTTTGAGAAACTCGCGAAAAGATGGGAATAAAAAAAGAAGAATGGACAATCAACTACGCGTGACTTACCTAAATAATCAGGAAGCGCGAAGTTCCTCTTGTTCTCACCAAGGAGATATATAATATGCGTCAAGAATTTCTCGACTTCCTATTGCAAAATTGCCGCACGGAAACGTTGTGCAAAATCTCGCGTTTTCTTTTTTTCCCCCGCATTTGGACACGACGAATCGGATTAAACGATAAAATAGCAATGTCACCGATATTTTCTCTGTACATTACGCATCGATTTGCACACCGTTTTCTCTCGAATTATGCGTAATACTTTGTGCGACATGATTAAGCCGCGTAACGACTTAACGTTCGTCCAGACGAGACGGAGCACCACTGCCGCTCGGAGTTAGAAAGCGAGAAAAGATCGTGATCGAGAGTGAGAGGAGAATGAGTCTTGCGGCGTATGTCCATTATGTATAACGATACACGGTCTCATTTCTCTACTCCCGCCGACGTGACAGAGGTGCTCTGTCACGCATAAATGTCGGATGCATGAAAAAAAGCTATTCGTTTAGATTCTATCTCGAACAGCGACGTGTAAAGGCCGGTTGAAATAATGCCATTTTGCAAATTTCTAAATAAATGTTATTGCATTCTGCATATTTCTACATGTCATAAACCATGAATATTATAATACAAGTTTGTATATATAATTGGTTTCTCGAAAATATTTTCTCACGGATGTGAAAAAGAGCCCGAGACCTAATTGCGAAGAGATACGTATTATCATATTTGTATAAATATACAAATATCGTGTTATTAATCGTTAGAAACTTCACTTCACAGGATATTGTCTTTCTTTTCAATGTTAATTGCGAATTTGCAAAGTGGCACGGCGTTATACTCACGGCCTGAATTTCTCGGAGACAGATGTCTTGTACCAGAGTGACGAATTAAGAGCGGCGGACTTTTCGCGCTCCTGGAAGAGAAAAGAAACCATTTCTCCGAGAAGGAGCGTAATAATTATGCGAACCACATGGGTACAAAGTGCCATTTAGCGACGTCTAAGTGCGTGGCCCGATTAACATTCACGTTGCGTGCAATTTCGTCCGGCGTAGAGTGCGGCATTACAGTTATTACCGTCGCTGAAGTTAACCCAATTAGTCATCGCCGGTCGGTCGAAATAGTCTCGTGCGTTAACGCTTTGATGCGGTCAGCCCACTTACGTAAAAAAAAATGGTGTCATACGCGACGTAACCGATACACGTGACTCTTCCGAGTGCAAGCGTCACTTTAATGCCGTCATTAGATACGAATATATATTATATATATATACACACACGCGTGACGTTCTTTTTCTGACTAACTTTCACGTCATCGATCATTCCTGCATGATTTAATCGTGCCTCGTCGTTCTCAAAGGATAAAAATATTTCCAATCCTCTTAGCTCGCGTGAAGCTCCTTTGCAAAAATATTCTTTTTCCCCGAAGACGTCATACCTGCTCGTTACGTTACGTCGTTAATTGATAATACGTCATAGCTTCGGTTTTTTTTTCTTTTAGATTCCTTTCTCGACGAGCCGCAAATTCCGCGTTTAGCTCTCAGCACGTGGATGTGCGGCTCAAAGAGCGGCGAGACGCTTTAAGGGCGTTCACGCTTCGCAAAAGGTGGATTATACGCGATTACGCGACGAAGCGCGTCGAAGTAGTGCGTAAGGGTATGACTTTCAAAGGTTTCCTCGGAGGAGACTTCCTCTCTGCTAACGACGTCATGTATCGTTCACGTAATCGTGGATAAAAAAATATTGAATAATCCGAAGAGGCGATCGCAGACGGGGTCCACTCGTCTCTTTTTTTTTTATCTCTCTTACCACCGAGGAGGATATTATCGTCGCTCGTTATCGGGAGAGCGTGAAGGTGCGAAGGACCTTCACGCGTCACGCAACTTAATCGGATCCTAATCGCGCGGTGAACCGTACTTCCAAGGTGCCCCGGCTTGATAATGGCCTTTGCAAAGGTTTCAGTGCGCGGTGACATTTGCGCCCGCGTAATTATAGTCGTAACAGTCGAATTCGATATAGGCGTTGCGCGCATCCTGCGCGCTCACGATTAAACGGACGTGTCTTTCTCTCTCTTTCTCTCTCCGTGGTCGCTATTCGCAATTTTATGCTCCGCCAGATTTAATCGCATCTGTCGAGCGTTGACGAAAAAAAAAGAGGAGACGATATCGCGCTACGATGGCGCGAAGCGAAGCGTCGACCGATAAGAGAGTCGGGATAAGGGAAACTGTGACGTTTTCTCATTTACGAATTGATTAATTGTATCGAGAATCGAAACGCGAACTTTCTCCTCCCGTCGGCGTGTCTTTTTCTAACAGCAGTCGTAATTATCGATCACCGAATAATTCTATGAAACTTTGAGGACGGTTTTTTATAGTCCGATCTTATATATTCAGAATTGCCTTAATTGCCTCAGATATGTTAATCGGTCTTAAGATTTTATCCAGCCGACGAAACGAGCGTGTAACATCTTGAGATACCTGAGACGATCTTAACGTTGACTGCTGTGGCGATCAGGTGCTATGAGAATATTTTAAAACGCTTGTAAGAAATAAATGTCATCTAATATAAAGTTTCGAACATAAATAGATACAATGTAAAGTAAAAAGTGTGCTGTTTTCTTTTAATATAACATCCCTGGGGATGTAATCTTATTTATACAAAAATTATATTGCGCAATATATTTTATTATTAGATGTTTATATGTCTGTATGTAATTAAAATTTTGTGGTGTACATAGAGTTAGACTCATACAATTCGTTGGGCGGACAATGTATTAAACGAAAGCTGAAACCAGCGAAACTCTTGCAATTAATTAGTCAACAGTTATACGCGAAAATCTCACGCGAGCTTCACCCAGGCCGCGGATTTCCCGAGGCATCGGGAAATTCCAGCGATCGACCGGAAGCCGCGTGGTTGAGAGACACTGGGGGGCAATACGTCACCGCGTATACACGGTTGCTGCACCTCCGCTGCCGGCGGTAACGAGAAAGAGAGAGAAAGAGGGAGGGAGAGAGAGGGAGGGAAGGAGAGAAAAAAAGAAATTCTCGCGTAAGGGATGTCGGTGGTGAAAAGAAGGGGTCGCGTGTGGGGTGAGAGAGCGAAGCGACGGCGCGTCGCGTCGCGTCGCGGCGCATGCGTTCCCGCGGCGCTGCTCCGGATAAACCGTCGGCGACGACGCCGACGTCGGTCAGTAATCGTCGTGACCCCCTTGCGACCACCACGGTTCGCATTTGGACACGGTATACGGACGACCCGATTCTACTTCCCCTCCCGGCCCCGTTCGTGTTTCCCTCCCCCGTTCGTTCGATCGCGTCCTTGTTCGCGTGCGAGGCCAGCCAGCCAGCGACGTTTTTACACGGCGACGTCGCTCCGTTCATCTCGACGACGACGACGACGACGGTGACGGCGGCGGACGACGCTCCTCCCGCGCCGGTGTTACGCTAATCTCGCGCTATCGATTAACCCGACCGAGTGCCGGCAGTGAGATTTCGAAACTACCTGGAGGATTCGGCGACGAAGGCAGGCCGGCCGATTGATTATGCCCGCGACATCAGCCGCGTCGTCCGGTGGCGGCCGCTGCCTCCGTTGCTGCTCACGGTAAATTTCGACTGTCAGCCGAGGATCGATCGACCGTGTTCCGTCCGACGGGAGACAGCCAATTTGTCGCGCGGCGCGACTCCTCGCGTCTCGCTCGACGATACGGTGCGCGGCCGGAATAATAAGCGCGCCGCGCGCGCGAGAGACTCCGCGGGCTAATTCGAGACGCGCGCGCGCGAGAGAGAGAGAGAGAAGCGAGCGATCCTAAAATTGTAACGCAAGCCTCGCGGAACGCCGCGTCGCGGACGTGATTTCTTCCCGGAACACGGAATCGCGCCAGTGCGCCCCGTCCTCGTTACGCGCCTCGCGCCTCGATGACGTTTATTGTATACGTAGCGGCTGTTACGTGCCACTGACGACGGTAGTGGTGGTTTGGTGGTTGGTGGTGGTGTTGGTGGTGGTGGTGCTGTGCTGCTGACGTCGTTGGCGTTACGGTACTTCCGCCCTCCGGTCCGTACCCCGTGGGTTAAGTTACTCGGTTTCCTGCGTTTTGTCCGCGTTACGAAATACCTGGGGAAACGCGAAACGCGCGCGTTTGTTCGCTTCGGTATTACGTCCGACGGCACGTCCGCCGATTACACGCGAAAAGCTCGCGCGAGGAAAATGTTATATATGTATATACATTATATGTGTATATCTCTCTTTCTTTTTCCTTGGGGACACTCTCCGATTCTCCGATAATCTGATTAAAGGGACGCGGTCGCGCTTTTTTCGCACGAAAATCGTTTTCCCTCCGCGTCGCGTACGTGATTCTATAGTTGGCGGCCGATTCGCCAATGTGCGATATATGGCCTGTTCTATTATTGCGATGTCTTTGAAAGGTCGAGCAATCGTTGCAATCGTGTTTTTAGAAATTATTCACGCGGAATCGTAGGATTCGTGCGCGATACTACCTGCTAGCGTTCTCTCGTTATCATAAAAAATTTGAAAGTTTCCTCCGATAAACGAAGGTTTTACATCCTAATTCAATGATAGCGAATTTATAAATTAAAGTCGATTATTAAATTAGAAATCATTTAGTTTATGTTTAATTAATGACAATAATTTATGTTTATTTAGGTTTAATTAACCCTTAAATGCCACACTTCTCAAGAATCTCGTAAATGAAATGAGGGGTCTAAAAGACCCCAGCATGAAAAATGTCTCCTTACTCATTGATTTTTTAAATCTTTAATTATGAAAATTATTTTCAATGTTGTTCAAGGCTTAGAAAAGAGAATAAAATGCTTATATTGTTAAAATTTCAATTTCAACATAGTATAAAAAATTAAGTAGAATACTGCTAAGTGTACAAACGGGTAGGTCAATCACTCAACTATCATCAATGGGAGCATGAGCTCCATTTTTGGCAAGAACATTTGAAAATATATCATTGTAAAGGGTCTGGGGTCCGCTGGACCCCAGGGGGCATTATAGGGTTAATAATAATAGTTTTAAACATTTATTAAGAATTATAAATTAATAACCATCTCGATTGTAATAAAATATTTAATTATGAAATAAGAATGATGCCGCATTAATATGGAATTTCTTGCACGCAAAAAACATTACTGCATAAAGTAAACAAATATGTAAAATTGGTATTAATTAGATTTTTTTATTTTTTTACTTATTAACTTTAATTTTTTAATCTGCTATGACTGGATATTGATAGAATCTTTATCGGGGTATTTTTTCTAATTTGCTTAATGAAAAATGCCGGCAAATTATTCATGTTTTGTTCGCATCAATTTTTCAGGGTGGCTACCCGGCAAAATTAAAAAAGGTTCTGATAGTGACGGCGCCGTTGTGGTTCAAGGCGCCCTTCAAGATCCTTCGATTATTCGTTCGTGAAAAGCTGAGGGACCGCGTGTTCACAGTATCCATCCCTCAACTGACGTTGCATATCCCACGAGAATCATTACCCCATCGTTTAGGCGGCACGTTGGAGGTACAGCATGAAGCATGGCTGCTACATTGTCTTAAATCCATGACGAACCGAAGCGGGGGTGAACTGTGTGAGGTAAGTGCTTGATGCAACTTTAAATTCGCCGTAAGTCATTCTTTTCGCCCTTATAACGCGCGAATGTTGAAGGGATTTAAAATATAAAAAATTCTGAAACTTTTATTTAGACATACTGACGTAGAAGTAAAATATTTTATTCAAATCACATAATTATTAGAAGGATTCTATCATTAATCGAATGTTATAAAATTACAACAGTTCTTATCTCATTTGTATATTTATGGTGTTTTAGGTCACCCCAAGAGTAGATACTCCTGTGTCGCCCACGGCGAACGATAATACAGTTCATCAAAATCCGAATGGAACTACAACGCACAGTAGTTCGACTAGTCCTATAATCGATAAGAACAAACAAGTGAAAAATGGCGTGTCGAATATCGGCGACATCGAGATCACCGCGAATGCTGACGCTTGGATCGGAACCGACGAGGCGCCATCCCCAGTTCAGCCTCCGTCCTCAGCTAGTTCTGGTTTTAGCGACGATGACAGTCTTCACGGCGACCCTGGGCTTCAAGCCGTCACTATGGAGCAATTTATAGCGGATATGCATTCGCGAGGACGCGCTGGTCTCATAGAAGAATACGCGGAAATTAGACAGAGACCGCCGGATGGTTCATTTAATAATGCAAAGTGCGTAATAGCAATATTTTGCGTTTGCGCGATACATTAGTCTCATTCGAGTTAATTAATATATCGTTTTGTCGGTCGTTCCAGGTTAAGGTCTAATCAATCAAAGAATCGCTACACCGATGTGCTTTGTTACGACCACAGCAGAGTCTGCCTTTCACAAATAGACGGAGATCCGACGTCTGATTACATAAATGCGAATTTCGTTGACGGTTATAAGCAGAAGAACGCGTTTATCAGTACTCAGGGTCCTCTTCCGAAAACCTGCGGTGATTTCTGGAGGATGGTTTGGGAACAGCAAACATTAGTCGTCGTCATGACTACGAGGTAAATTGTTTTACTTGTGCATTCTTAGAAAATTTGACTACATCTAGCATGATATATAAAGTTCTGAACAATTTTCATCATATTTTGTGTTGGAAACTTTATACATAACTTTATAGTTTCACATAAATGTATTGTCCTTGTTTCAGAGTGGTGGAAAGAGGGCGTACAAAGTGCGCACAGTATTGGGGTCCGGAACCAGGTGATGAAGTACAAGCGGGTGGCTTCACCGTGACCACCCTCGAAGTCGATACAAATCCAGATTACACAGTATCCATGCTTCTTCTTACAAACAATAAGGTATGTACTTTGACACATTTCTTTTTGCTTGATTATTAAATGTTATCGTTTCTTTATGTTGCATTTGTCTTATTTCAGACTGATGAGACGAGGGAGGTTTGCCATATGCGTTACACAGTGTGGCCAGATTACGGTGTTCCTCAATCGGCTAAAGCTTTACTACAGTTCTTGTCCTTAGTCAGGCAACAGCAGAGTAAATTACTCGCTAGCAGGGGAGACACATGGGCCGGACATCCTCGAGGACCACCTATAATTGTACATTGCAGCGCTGGCATCGGAAGAACAGGTAGAGAGAAGCTTTTTGCAACGAAAATTATAATTTAGTTGCCAGCGCTGTTCTTTCCCGAGACGTAAAAATTTTAAGGCATGTGATTTACATTAAATTGGCGGGTTTCCAGGCACATTTTGCACCTTGGACATTTGCATATCGCGACTAGAGGACACTGGAACCGTAGACATACGAGGAACTGTCGAGAAGATCCGAGCACAGAGGGCCTACAGTATTCAAATGCCAGATCAGTACGTCTTTTGCCATAGTGCTTTGGCGGAATACGCACTTTCCAAAGGGATGCTCAGTGCGCAGCATCTCTCCATGTTACCTCCACCGATCGAAGAGGATTCTGACTAAGAGAGTAACGAGTTCTATCATGTACCGGATTGATGTTCTTCCTGAGTATGCGTATATATATATACACTATCCTTAAAATAGCCTATTTCTACCTTAAACGACTGAAAGTTATTTTTTGCTATCGTATCCATCGATGTAATGATTGACTTCTCGCTATTACGTCAGTCTTAAATTATAAAATTTCCTATGAAGCCGGAAATTGATCTTTCTTTTTCAATGTCAAGTAAGCGAACAGAGAATATTACACATTCCTGCTCTTCGTGCTCTGACAAATTTTATGTAAAGGTGCATCAAAAGGCACTGATCAAAGAAATATTTTACTAGTATAAAAATCTGGCACAAACATTTTTGGATCCTATTTTAACTCTCTCAAATGTAAAATTACAACTTAAATTCTTTAAGAGTTAATTATCACGAAATAAAATCTAATCACAAAATTAAAAATTTATACTTGTCATGTAGCCTAAATATTTTAATTTATTATATCTATGATATATTATCCTATAATCGATGAATTATAATTTTTTATTTTTGCAACAATGATACGGAAATGAGAGATTTTTAAACAATTTGAGAGAGTTGAATTGTCGATCTTGCTGAAAGAGAAGGAACCGATAAATATAAATATATATATAAAACTTCGAAAATATATGAAAAATATAAATGTGATTATATACATTATATAGTTCACAAATTATTACAAATGTGGTTTGACAGTGGCCATGATATAGCCACAATTATTTAAGATTTTGAGATTTAGAAGTATTATAACATACGATAAAACGGCTTCTGCCTTACGGAAATGTAGATTATTTTAGAAAGTAACCAACATATTGATAGATGTTTTTGGGTAACCAAAGATTATCTGTTGCACAAATTTAGAAAACCGAAATTTTTTAATGTACGTAAAATTTGGTTATATATACAATCGCGCGGGAAAAATTCCGTTTTACAGGGATTAATAATCAGGGATCATGTTGTAGATTAAATAATTTCCGACGCGACTAAAAATGACGAAGCCTAACAAGTACAAGGCTTTAAAAATTAAATTAAGCCTTTACTTTAGTCGAATAAACTTCGAGTTCATCCGATAACTATATGTATGCATATAAATATATGTTTATAAACACACATATACATATAAGTATATGTATAGTTATACATATACATATATATACATATACGCTTCATTATGAAAATCGTAACGATTAAAAATCGTGTATACTTGCAAGCATCAAACGTTTGAAGACATTTTAAAATCTAGGTTTAAAAAAAAATCTCATCACACGATGACTATGTAAATTTTACCTTTAACGGATACTACAATTTAATAATAATAATTAAGAAAAAGACGCAATTGACGGAATACGAAAAACAGTTTAGACGCGTTATAACATTCTAGACGATACGCGATTTAAATACAAATTAATTTTGTATGTAACTATGACATAATTATTCTTCAGATATGTCTCATACTTCCAAGGTATTGCGAGATGCGTGTCTTTGGTTCTGTGCGATGTTCATCCCGATAATATGATCAAGAAGCACGCAAAGAGTTTCAAATAGTGCTACTTCGAAATCTCTTGATTGTTTTTTGATTATGATTATTACGAAGTTTAAGTGTGTACGTGTAACCTTGGATATATGTTAAAAACGTTGTGTCCGATCTGTGTTACTCGTATCCAATAAGTACTCGAATCGTTTATCCGTTGAATGTGTGCGAGACCTCTGCAAGGAAGCTGCGACGTAAGCGACGAGTCTTCTTGCACCGGTCGCTCGATGTTTAATGAATTACGAACTTTATCGTGGGCTATTAGTATTGTAAAGCATTGTGATAGTCGGTAGAAGTCTCCGAAAATTTCGTATCTCTATTCTTCCAAGTACTGCCATTGCCAACTACGCTAATTTCTATTTCTAATCACGCTGAGCTAAATTTTTCGCGGCATAATCACAGTACGGCCGAACCGCCGTATATATATATAATATCTACTAACTGATTTGTAATAATTTATTAATATTGTGTTAAGACACACGGTATATATAGTGACGTAATTGGTATCAGACCGATGAACGTGTGTAGGATGCGGAATCCCTTGACTGGGATTTTTCTATTTTCAAGTACACAAGGTGTTCGGAAAAACGTGCTTTAACGCGTTGTAGTGAAAAAACGTTTGCGGGAGATCAATCGCGAGCGTTTCGGTTTTCCGCGAAGTTTTCCGCTGTGGCGTTTTATAAGACGAATTTCCGAACACCCTGTGCGATTCTATAGTTTCACGGAGAGCGTCGTTTAAGGTCTTATTTCGGCAGAACGGTATAACAAATGAATTGTTGAAGAACGTCTTCGACTTTTATACGAAACACGTAGGCGCTGTTGTACCGCAAGGAAGCTTAGTCACGTTTAAATAAGTTAACGATACTTCAACGTAATATTTATAAGTTCCTCCTACTCTTAGGTTACCTACAAAGGGCATATTACCGATATTGATTATCGTTTACTACGTTATTACGTTTACGTAATCTATTATTATTATAATCAAGCATTATCATTTTTGTATTTATCCTAGCTATTTATTGTATCAATTGGTTTCAATCTCCATGTGATGTATATATACGCACATAATTATCATGTATTTCTCAATCTCCATTCTTAACAGTGGCATTCGTTTAGCGTTCTTTCTTTTCATCTTTTTTTTGAGGGGGGGGGTCTCTTTTGTACAAAGCGCAAGAAATAGAAATCTAATTTGGTGTTCGACCGTCTCGATTAAGTGTGAATGTACAGTGCGATTTTATAGCTATTTTTGCGTGTGCCTCCCTCGTATCGTAATCTGTTAACGACGTATCAAGCGACGAACCCGTATGCGTCAGTGAAAGTTGTCAGAACGGGTACCAAAGTTTTTCGTAACGGACTCACGAACGGAACGATTAATTAACGCGCGGAGTAAATAAACCAAGTGTAATTGTACCGTAATATATACGCGAACGCACTCGAGTGCGTGTGTTAAGCTTTGGAACTGAGGGTAGGTAGTCTAAAGTAATCGACTCAACAGTATTATACCTCATTAAATATTCGCGATTCTTCTCTTCTCGCTAAATCGATTTTCTTTGCCGGCGTAAGTCCGTCGGATAGTTGGGGTTTATCGTCCACCTTTCCCTATGAATGCAAATAGATGACTTGAACGAGAATAAAGATGAGACTTAATCGATCGTCACGATAAAATCTAAGCGAAAGAGGTTCATTAAGAGGGGAGGATGTAAGAATATGCTAATGCTAATAATATGCAAATGTTACGCGAAGTGGACTGTAAACTCGCAAACTTCCGATATTCCGACTTTCATTCCTTCAACGCGTTTTAAGTTGCGAACTTGTACGATTGTTGCTACGTCTTGCGATTTGTTTCGGTAATTTGCACCTGTAACGTACTCGCTATTTGTAGACCTTGAGGATTCGTCATCGATATTACACGTCTCTGTATCAAGGAATATTGACGGAAGGGGGTTGATATAATCGACTAATTATTTAACGCGATAGACGCCCATTTTTGTATGACAATTAATGCGAAAAAAGCGGAAAGAGCTGCAATAGACAAAGCCAATGTTTTATGTGTATATCCGGTGTATGCAATACGTGTCATAATAATTAAGATTCTCGCGAGGTGAAGAAAAAAATTGTTAAAATATTATGAAAATGGAGAAAGTAAAGCAGCGAGGGAAAGAAGAAAAGAAAAGTGTATATAGAAATGATATGACTTTAAATTACTATCGCACACATTGTATCTAATTAATAATTATTTAATATATTGCAAATATAAATGGTACAAATTCTGGTGTTTTATTGTTACTTAAAAATTATTTCTCATAATAGAAACGCGCGCGCGCACTAAGTATGTAAATGTATGTACATACTTATTGTTTTTTGCAGATATTCGTATCATCTATATCATCCTTTCTAATTATTAACAAGATTATTATTTAAGAATTATTTTTTAAGAAAGTAAAACAAGTCAATTTTTTTAATCAAAAAAGACATTTAATATAACTGTTATAACGAATATACAAATGAACTTAATAAAACTTGCAATTCCAAACACGTGACTGTGCGCGCACACGTGTATATGCAATTCTATTTTTAGAATCTAACTTTTAAAATCTGAGTTTCTAATAAAGTTTTAAAATCCAACTTTCTTATTAATCTAGATTAGATTACTTCTTCGGTAGTCTCCAACTTTCGACTTAAATATTTGACCATTGCGCTGATTGCGCGCGAGACTGTGAACGAGTGAATGTACATACTCAATGTAGCATGGGTCGCGTTCAGCAGACCAAGCTGCTTAGTAGCAGTCGCACGTGATTGGCTCTTACTTTTAGAACCAACCAATCAACGCATAGTGTTGATAAGAAGAACTAAACGGTTGTGTTTGCTGAACGTGCTCATCGTGTATAATGGCGGCCGAAGAATACGACAGCCAATCAAATTTTGGTCCGGAACATTGCGCCACATTCAAATGTAGTATTAGTCAAGGTACAGTCGCCGCCAATGATTCCTTTCCTGTGATAAGGGGAAAACATAAGAATACCTCAGGAAAGGAATCATTGGCGGCGACTGTATGTGACAAGAATGCAAACAAAATTAAAAAATTTGTAAATATAATACAAAAACTCATAAATCGATAAAAATATGTAATACATAATAAATTGACGGTAAAAGAACAATTTCTACATTGATTAATAAATAGTAAAGGAAGATTAAATACGGCGAATAAGAAATTGAAAATTATTAATGATGAAGTATACAGAAATAATTTAACTTGTATTGCAAGCTGTAAGAACAATTTTCCTGTGACACTATCTTATACATATATTTAAAATCGTCTTGAGTTTATTATAAGATGCTATAGTAAAAAACGTATTCGTTTCATAACAAATAATTTCAAGAATAGGTACCCTGTCTTCTACCATGGAAGGAGCAAGGGACCATGTTCCTTCTCGTATCTCGGACCAGTTTCTGATTGGTCAAAGAGCTACACCTTCTAAAAAGGGCCATCTACAATGGCCTAGTTTACATCGATCGTTTGATACGCGTACCAAGTATGTACTATATCTGTATCAAATTCGTATCAAATCTCGGTTTACACCGGGATAACCCGATATTTTATACGGATTTGATACGGAATAGTACTTGGTACGCGTATCAAACGGTCCGGTGTAAACTAGGCCAATGAGTCGCAGTCGTAAAGGCCCGGACACACTTCTGCACAACGCATAATGCGTAAAGCGGGGACCACACACTTCTGCACAACGCATAATGCGTAAAGGCCATTGCACGTAACAAAGATTTAGCCATAATCGTAAGGCCGTAAAAAAATAAACCAATCACAGTCGATTATTCTCTTCGTGCTCGAAGAATAATCGAGTGTGATTGGTCTATCTTCTTATGACCTTACGATTACGACTAAAACTTTGTTACGTGCAATGGCCTTAAGCATAAGAAAATTGATTGGTCCATACACATGTGCATAAAGAAATAGACCAATCAGTTTTCTTATGCTTACGTATTATGCGTTATGCAGAAGTGTGTGCTCCCCGCTTATGCTAAGACTCCGTAGACGCGGAAACGCCATGCGGCAGAGTGCGTTGACCAATCACAAATTTTGATTTTGCCGCAGGCAACTTGCGGCAGCCTTCTGATTGGTCAACGCACTCTACCGCACGGCGTTTCCGCGTCTATGGAGTCTTAGCATTAGCATTAAGCATAAGAAAATTGATTGGTCTATTTCCTTATGCACATGTGTATGAACCAATCAATTTTCTTATGCTTACGCATTATGCGTTGTGCAGAAGTGTGTGCTCCCCGCTTAAGAGTCGTAAGAAATTGACCAATCACAGTCCATTATTCTCCTTGCGGTCGAAGAATAATGAACTGTGATTGGTCAATTTCTTACGACTCTTGTGACTGCGACTCATTGTAGATGGCCCTTTACATCACGTGGCTATGTACATACATACATATGTACTACCTCTGTCTCTACCCTCTCTTTGTTTACGAAAGGCTGTTAACACGGAAAGTGCGCGGGGGCCACGAGGTGCGTCGTGTAAATACTGTAAATCGCGTGATCGACGCGCCTGGATCGCTCTGAGGATTAATTCTAACCTATCTTAACCTACGTACAAAATTAGGGTTAAACATGTCACATCGTGATACTGATAATAACAGTATGCACAGCTTGCTGGACGAGAAGATTATTGACCTGGAAAATTGTAGAAAACTAGTGAAATCATACATTGACCTGGTGAGCATCTTCAGGGTAAAATCGCCTTACCTGCCATCGCAACCTTAAAACCCGTTGTAACCTTTACCTTTCAGCACCTGTACAGTGCCGCCTTGTTCTGGGCCGACAAAGTGGTCTCACTGAGCAATGAGGATCCAAAGGATGTGTGCACTCTGGCGCAATGTATGTATCTCATGAAGCAGTATCATCGTGCTGCGCATCTCATAAAGAGATATGGATTGGAGAAGGTAATTGTAATAACCTCTCATCTCCCCCATACGATACACAGACGCTTTTTCTCGTTTTGTGATACGTTGGTCTTTACATCTAATTTGTGATGAATTAAATAATAATTTATTGATACAGAGCGACGTAATGTGCCATTACCTAACTGTGAGGTGCCTGCTGGAAGCAAAGGAATATAACGACGCACTTCAAGTAATTAATGAATCCGAAATATGCACAAACATAACGCAAGCAGGTATCACCTTCGCTGATCGCACCGACATTTTTCAGGATGCTCCAAAAAACGTATGAGTACATTTATATCTATACATATATGAGTATTTATAACAATGTCATACATAAATTTGTATTATGTCATCCCAATCACTATATAGTTATATTGCTATGTTAGAATTTAAAAGAATTAACAATAACATACAATATTTTTACAGGTTCAGAGCTCAATATTATACGTGAAAGGAAGGGTATATGAAGCTATGGATAATAGAGCAGTGGCGACCGAGTGCTATAAGCAAGCCTTACAGTGCGACGTTTATTCATACGAAGCATTTGAAGCCTTGGTGCAAAATCAGATGCTTTCAGCTTCCGAAGGTATATTGATTCTGTCAAATATGGAATAATTTTCTTAAATATTTGTTAAATACGTATATACGTAATTGTTAACTTAGAGCGAGAACTGTTGGAATCTTTACCATTCACCGAACAATGTACGAAAGGCGAAGCGGAACTCTTGCGACTGTTGTACGATAGTAAATTAAAGAAATATCAAGAACCGAACACGAAACAGTCGTTAATTACATGTAGCGTAATGGGGATTTGCGTCGCCGACAGATTAGCGGACAATTTGGACATGGAAGTCGCAAAAGCTGAGAGATTATATTACAACTGTGATTATCATCAATGTTTCTCGCTTACAGAGAAGTAGGTATCTATCGAAATGTTGTTTCTCATTCCGTATCGTAACAAAATGTAACGTGATATTTCTTATCTTAGAATCTTGAAAAAAGATCCGTACCACAATTCCTGTCTTCCGGTGCACATTGCCTGTTTAGTTGAGCTTAAAAAAACCAACGGTAAGTTTACATTTTGTCGCAATAAATGAACAATACGAAAACTCGTTAATAATGAAACTTTATTCCTTAGCTCTGTTTTATCTGGCGCACAGATTGGTCGATTTATACCCGGAAATGGCCTTAGCATGGTTTGCAGTTGGATGCTATTATTATACTATTGGTAAGTGTTTATTGTTTAATAAATATTTTTTAGACTAAACAAGATTATATGTTAATTGAAAGATATTAAATTCAAAATATTTCATGAGATTAGATTTGTAAATTAAAAGAAAATGTTTAAAATTACTCAATAATACATATTTCCGTTGCACTGTAGGCAAAAGTGATCAAGCAAGAAGGTACTTGGCAAAGGCTACCGCACTGGACAGATTGTTTGGTCCCGCTTGGTTAGCATACGGACATTCCTTCGCGGTTGAAAATGAACACGATCAAGCTATGGCTGCTTATTTTAAAGCGTCGCAATTAATGAAAGGTTGCCATCTTCCGCTTTTATATATCGGATTAGAATGCGGTTTGACGAATAATCTAAAACTGGCTGACAAGTTCTTTCAACAAGCTCAAGGAATAGCACCGAACGATCCCTTCGTGATACACGAAATGGGCGTTATATGTTTTTATAATTTAGAGTAAGTATTATCTCGGTATTCAGTTTTCTCCTGCTTCATTTATATTTGTAATACAAAGATTACAAATCTCTGTTCGCTCTATTTACCAATAAATTATCACTGAGAATTATTCCTGTTAAATACAGTTACAAAAATGCAGAACGATTATTTAAGGAAGCTATGAAAAGCATTCAAGGCGACCTAAGGAACGTGATTCTACCCAGTAAGTGGGAGGCGCTACTGAATAATCTGGGCCATACTTGTAGAAAAATGAAAAAATACGACGAGGCACTAGAATACCATCAACAGGCGCTAGTTTTAGATCCCCTGAACCCATCGACTTACTCGTCGATCGGATTTATTCACGCGCTAATGGGGAACATCCAGGAGGCAGTGGATGCTTTCCACAGGGCGCTCGGTCTAAGGAGGGACGACACATTTACCGCGACCATGTTGGGTTACGTTATGGAGCAACTGATTGATGAGGCACCCCCATATCCTGGTACGTATACAATTGAATTGGTATTACAGAAAGAATAATATTAAAAGAGGGAAAAACTATCAGTTGTGTGCATAGAAAATTTATTTTTAAATTCGGTACAATATTTCGTCAGGAAAAACTAATTAACACTCCTGAATCTTTGCGAAATGATAATTTAACTGTCTCTTTTGTAGTGATCGATTTAATTTTTACGCGTTATATTCCAGAAAATTTATTTAAAATTATATTTCATTACACGCCGCAATTTATGCTAAAATCGTGAAATTTGCAAATTTTTCAGAGCACCTACGGAGATACCGAAATATAAATCTGAGGAAAGTGAATTACGCTAACATCGTTAAATTTGCAAATTTTTCAGATGCACCTACGGAGATACCGAAATATAAATTTGAGGAAAGTGAAGTCAGATTGTCTGAGGATAGCGAAGTTAGACTGTCTGTGGAGAATTCCAGCAACGTGGGTAGCAGCAGCACGAGTGGTCAAAATATCGATAAATTAAGAGTGAATCTGTTCTCTGGAAGCTGGGGAGAGAATTCCGGCAAAGGAGAAGCCAGTACGCCCGGAAAGCTGGAGCAGCCAACGCGAGACGTGCTAGTCGTTAATTATTCGAACGGCGATAGTTCCGAAGTTGAAATGTTAGATTCTTCGACCGCACATATAGAATATAATTAGCTTGCAAACTTCTTTTCAATCGGGATAAAAATAATGGTGATTTTTTTTTCACCGAACTGTAGCTTTGTTTAATATTCAGTGTAGCAAAATGATTGTAAATAGCGTGTATATATTTTTTCCTTTTTATATGTACTCTAATTTTGATACACCTTATAAAGTCACACGAGCTTCTCGTGGGAAGATATTATACTCCGTTGGTATCGCATCAGTCTGTAACAATTTGTTAGCTTAAAAAATAAAGAGGGCGAGGGTGATTCTAATAGTCAAGAATCAGTTATAACTAATTTTTATATAGGGAAGGCGTTTTTTTCGCGTATCTTATTTTGTCTCAAATAAAAAATTTCTTTTTTCCCTATATCTCTTTAGTCTTTTTTTTTTATATAAAAGCGGTCTCGAAGGAACGTGTGTGTGTATGTGTGTGTGTGGGGGGGGGGGGGGAAGAGAGAAAAGACGCGAGAAAAGAGTGTGAGAAGAAAATAAAGCGTTTATTTTAATATTTTAGGGCAAGCCTTCTAAGAGATTAATAAATAAATAAATAAAAACGAAGAAAATAGGAAAAGACGATATGAGAGAAAATAAAATTAGAAAACAGAGTTGGAGAAGCGGTAGAGTGGGCGAGGGTGAGAGGAGGGAAGGAACGGGGGGCGGGCGGAGATCTTTAAGTTGAACTCGCGGCGGGGTGGGTGGTGCAGTATGTGGAAGAGGGGGCGTTCCATTTCCGCCGTGCGTAGTGTCATCGGCAATAAGTTGGCGAACGGAGATTTTCTCGTTTAATCGAGGGAAACGACGGTCGAGGGCAGCGAGAATTCGCGCGGCTCGTTAAAATCTCCCACCGCGATCTCGAGAAACCACCCCCTCGCCCTCGCCGCCGCCGCCGTCGTCGCCGGTCGCCGTCGTCACTCGGCAGCCTCGGCACTCGCGCGTAACTTCTCGCGGAGCGCGCAGCGCGTGAAGTTTGCCGCTTAATCACACGTTGTTGTTAGTGGCGGACGGGATCGAGTCGGCTTCCACTCGCTCGTGTCCCTCGAGACCCGTGCGGGAGCGAGCCGCGTCGAGGTGACTCCTGAACATCGCGCATCCTCGAGGCTTCCTCTCGTGACGGGACGCTCTCCGCGGACATGCCCACGCTGATGCAACCGGTAAGTTTCGTCTCGCCCGTTCGGGGCTCTCTCAGCTCTCGAGGGATTGTCGCGGCGGGGAGGACGCGGGATCGCGATTAATCTCCGTCCGGAGTCCGGATTAACGTCGCGGTGACTCCGAGGACTCGAGAGTCGCGCTGCACCTCCAGTGATTCCAGTTAGATCCGTCCGCTCTTTACATCGCGCGTGAAAGTACGCGAATATTAATATATTACGGTATTACACAACTACGTGCGAGAAAGCAGAGGGGAAAATTTTGAGACGAAGTCGCGACATTTTGGAAATTGAAAGCGGGAAAGGAGCCTCGATCCCGGATTCCGCGCTCGGTGGTGCTCGGCGGTCCCGACGATTTCTTTCCGTGCCTCGCCGATTCCGGGCGCTCAGTCTTCAATGCGCCCGGAATGCTCCCCGCTTTGCTAACTCGATCGGTCGCGCCGCCGGGCCGGATGTGCCCGATACACGTCGCGAAGGAATGTCCCGCGTCGCGCGAAAACGTAAATAAACACGGCGAGACATGCCAGAGCCGATTGGTACGCGCGAAAATTCCTCCGTCCGAGCGTATTATCCGTAACGCGCCGTCTGAGAGTCCGGCTCCGAGGAAGACTCGGATCCCCTCGCCGACGGCTGACGGCCGACCGCGGCGACCGGGCCGACGGTCTTACGGGGCGCGAGGGAGGGCGCGATCCCGAATCCCGTGGGGCCGCGCGACGAGAATCCGGGTCGGTCGCGGTCGGTCGATCCTCAATCCTCAACCTCATTCCCCGGCGAGGGATGAGGAGCCGCGCGATCTCGCGCGGCTTTCGATGGTAAACACGTGCCCCGCATTGCGATATACCGCCTCGACTGAATTCCGCGAAATTCCGATTCACCGGGAATTAGGCGGATTATCCGAGCGCGTCGGATAAATCTCCGTGTCGAGTTGTCTCGCCCGTGTATCGTTAATCGTCGACCTCGACGATGAACGAAGCAGCCAACAGCCCGCTTTCGGAGCACCTCGAATCTCCCCCGAATCTCATTTCGAAAATCGGAGAAACCGCGTAATATTCGTTTCGCAATATTCGTATCGTCAGAAGTCAGAAAGCTTAATTACTTCGGCCAGAAGGTGGAGAATTTGAATAACTTTAAACGCACGCCCCCCCCCCCCCTCAAGCGGTTGGGGAATATTTCCGATCAACGAGAAACTACTCTGCGATTGTAATTAATTATAAAATAATTTCTTATATTTATAATTCTCTTTCTCTCCTTTTCTTTTTCTTCCTCCCTTTTTCCCTCCGCTATAAATTACATATCACGGAAAAAAAGATTAGCTACTATAGCTAAAATAGTCGTAATATATGGATAACTAACATTTTTTGCAGCGAGAACAAAAGATTTTGCTACTATTGTTAAACTATAGCTCTCGCTGCAAAAAATATTGTTTATCCATATTTTACGACTAAATTTAGCTAAATTTTTTTCCTATTTGCCCACCTCGCAGCGATTGACCTGAGCTACAATTGCGAAAGTGGGTATACTCGTTAATCGTGAACGCAGAACGGAGTAATATCCCGAAGGAGAACAGATTCCTCGCGATTCCGTGCGCGGGCGACGCGGCGAGGTACGCGACGACGACGCAAGGGATTGATCGACCGTCGACGGTTTACTCGGGTGAAAGCCGAAATTCCGAGAAAAGCTGCGGAATGTATTTTCCGGGCGCCTCCCCCACCCCCCTGTAAAGAAGAATTTTTGCTTTTTTTCGCGAATTCCACAAACGCGTCGCGTGCCGCCGCACCGCGCGCTGGGAGCGCTGCGTCCTTCAGGGGGAAGCTCTGTTTTCGACGCGCCGCGTAGTCCGCCGGCGTCGCTCGTACTGTTCGCACGCCGGAGAAAGATCTGCGAGGCACGTCCGATTTCCGGCAGGTAAAGCGAGGGCCGGTCTCTTCCACCCTTAATCTTAACGATCGCGAAGATCTCGTGAAAGCGGGCGGGCTGGGGCGCGATAAACCGGGAACGCCGCGATATTCCGATATTCTTCGATGTAAATGTATATATATATATTCGACTCCACCCGGAGAGTCTTCTGTTTATAAACTAGGCTGCTAGACCTATATATTGGATCGCTTGTACGTCAATCTCGTGTAATTCGGGATATCTGCTCCATCCAGCTGAAAACGGGAACTCGAGAGTTTATGGGGAGCCGGTAGTTTTTATGAGTTCCAAACGGTGGTCGGATCGCTCCGGAAAGCGACGAGCGAGGGACTTTCGATAATTGCGCGTTTCTATAGGAATCCAACTTTTGGTCGCGTGAAGTATATGATTGCGGTTCCCTTCGATTTGTCGCGCGTCGAACTTATACGACGAAATTATACTTTCTTTGGGAAATCAGTTTTGTGCGCGTCCAGTTTCCAATCGCGTACTCGGCTTTGCCGCCACGTATCAATTTTACTACTTGAACGATAAAAGTCTCCGATTCTTTCACAGATTTCATTACTTGAACTGCTCGCAGGCTCTCTCTGTTATTTATTTTTATTTTTTATAATTTAACGCGTTAAGAAATATTCGCTCCGAATCGGGCGGAGGAATGAGAATCCCTCTCTCCGGAATATCGAAACGGGAATATTATCTAGAATTGTGTTATTCAGGACGCGCGGGGCAGTGACCGATTAGTGAACGTCGATTTTCGATTTTCGATTTTCGCAGTCCGACATCTCACTGGTGAGCGACGAGGTCGACGAGACGGACGTCGGATTCGAGCGAGGCG
This sequence comes from Temnothorax curvispinosus, assembly GCF_003070985.1. Lineage (NCBI taxonomy): Eukaryota > Metazoa > Arthropoda > Insecta > Hymenoptera > Formicidae > Temnothorax > Temnothorax curvispinosus. The sequence continues at coordinate 2,029,054 of NW_020211278.1, read as the reverse complement.
TACTGATGCATCATCAGGATCCGCTGCACCACCAGGATGCGACGCAGAGCCGGGAGCGCAGCAAGTTGCTGCTGCGCAAGCTGAGCCAGACCTGCGAGCGGGAGCGCGGCAAGGAGCGCGAACAGGAACGCGAGAGGCTGCATCAGTTGCAGTCGATCAACAATCTGCTGCTCGACCTACCGACACCTCCGTCGCCGTCGCACCTCCCGACTTTCTCGCAGGACGTCTCCTCCTCGTCCCAGTCGGACAAGAACGCCAGTACCGACGGTAAGACGACGATGCTCTTTGCCCCGCTTCTCGCGAGTTTTATTTGAACCGGGTCAATGGGAGCTAACGATTTGTCGATGATGAAGTAAAATTGTCGGGGACCTCGAAGATTCTTTTAGAAACCTAGAGATCGTGTTTGAAAGGTCTTAACTCCGAGGGATCTCCGGAGCCTTCCTGGCTCCTGATCCTTGTATCTTATTGTCATTGAGATAAAAAAACAATGTGGTATGAAGACCCCGCAAAATGATTCCAAGTCGAGATAACGTAGTCCGGTAGCCGACAAATAATGATCCAATTTAATTATAAGGGCAAAAATAAAGTATAGATTTATTTATTGATTGACAATTTGCTCGTAAAAAATGATCGGCTCGAACACAAGTTCAGATTGTCTTTGTTTCCACATTTCTTTTCACGCGATTGAAGTAATCAAGGGTGCTAATCACTCTCTTTCCCGCAGGCGACAGTGCGATCTCGGATATGTTCGGGTTGGGCTTGCCTCGAGGATCCCTGATGGGAAACCAATCGACGATCGGCTCCTCCTATCGTAACTATCAATACGGTAATTACGACCAAACGCAGGGATCCTCTTCACAACAACATGAGGTAAAGTCGCGCACGCCGATCTACTCCTTCAGATTTGTTTTAGCGTAAGAGTTTGTTAAAAGTACCGAAAAGCTTGTTTATGGCGACGAATTTGATGTGATGCTTGAATTGAGAACGCAATAAACTATACACGACAAAGTTATTTAACGCGGTTTTTATTACAACCGGATAATAGTATTAGAGTAGGTGGATCACAGTAGGAGTCAATGTAACTGGCGCATCGTGATAAGACGTATTATCATTGAGATACAAACCACGCAACGTGGTATGAAAACTTCGCGAGATGACATAATCCGGTAATCGACAAATGATGATCCAATTTAATTATACCGACAAAAATAAACGAGAGGATTATTTATTGATTGATAAATAAAAATCAAATAAATTTGCTTTATTACGAACAGAAATATCGAGCAGAAATTTTTTCGTGTGAGAGAAAGAGATATATATGTTCGCTTAGTTTTATAATATTTTATATTACTTCGTTGCATTTTATTTCACATTGATAATGTCTTGCGAGGATTATACTACCACTCCGGCGCTATTTTACTAGCTAAAATTGCTTCCCGCTATGAAATAAGAATACATCCGACTCGACAACGATTTGATAAAAAACGCGACTACGATGATAACTTCGGTGAATTGCAAATTTTACGTGGAGAATGGCGATAAAGATGATAAATGCAACATAAAGCATATTGAGTAACATAGAGGCATTTACTCGTCGGTGCAATAACCCGAACAATGAACATCCCTATTGGAATAACTCCAACTACCTTGTCTCATTCTTTTTCTCCGATTCTAGTATCTAACTGTCGATGCTTGTATTATACCGTATTATATATTATACGCATTGGATATCATTAAACTAACATGTTTTTCTCTCAACAATTTATTTCGTGGCAAACCCGCGATCAATTTTTTCCTTATTTGTCATTTATTTCTTTGGCTATGACGTACATCAAATATTGGAATGCTTCAAAATCGGGTCTTTATTCATAACGACTTAAATAAAATGTACGGTGCGCTAAGACAATCTCGACGGTCGAGAATTCGTTGTCCCGAGCCAAACAGCTCTATTAGAACCCACGTCGTTTCGCCTTCTTTTAATCCGAGCCGACGCAAAATTGCTGCCATTTCAAAAGATCGCACTCTTCTCTCGCACTCGTCGCGTAATATTGTGTTTCAATTTGGACGTGTTCCAAGTACTCCGAAACACATGTGCGCGGAGAACATTCCTCATCTCTTCCTGTTATCTTTTCGAAAAGCAAAGTCCGACATGCTGCTTAACCGAGATACGAAATTCTAGATTCGATGAGCCCAATTCAATTCGATTCCCCGCGCCACTCTTGTCGTCACTTGTTATAAGTTAGCGTAACAGATTAATCTTTGTATTCCCGTGGCGCCGAGATCTCTGAACGCATCGAAGCGTTATCGATTTTTCATCTTACGGTGGTCGCGAGAAGTACAATTTGCCTGCATGAATAAAGAGATACAGGAATGAAAGAATAGAGGATGAGTAAAGAATTACTTTGGACGACGATTCTCTCCTTATCTTGTCGATATTATGACTTGACCTCGATGTGTAATTACCGTATCAATTGTGTGTGCACAGTGTCATCGGAATCACGGCTTCTGCTCAAATACCTCAGGTCTGGATATTCCGAGCTCACCGAATTCGATGACCACTCCCGGCAGTCCGAGCACACCCGGCAGCTTCACCTCAGATCCTTACAGTTACTCGTCCACTGCCAGTAATAGCACGAACACGCCGTCCTCACCAACTGGCCGACCGTCATTCCAATACCCGGGCTCTTCGTCATCGCCCACTGATTCGTATTTCGGCCGTCCTATACGAGGCTGCTCTACACCATACAGGTAACTACAGAATCGGGCAACTAAGGATGAAGCATATCAAGTCTAATAATGTAAAATAAAATTTACAAAATAGCATTTCTTCAAATATATTTAAATTAGTATTGAATTTTATTATTTGCTACTTTCATACAAATTGATAGATCTGATCAATTCTATTCTACTCTATTACCTATATTGAATTAATATATATGTGCACAATTGAATTAATTACATGTATGTAAAAATACTGCTAAAATTTGATGAGTGATTATTGAATTCCTATATATTTCGTGTGTCCCATAAGTGGTGATTTATTGATAGTGATTGTGGCAGCCCAACATTAGAGTTCTCTCATCTTCTGGGATGTAACGGCTCGCGTTCCAACTCACCAGCAGACTCGGAGACAAGCGGTATTGGTAGCGCGGATGGCTCTTTATCCGACATAATAATGGTGAGAGTGTTTCTCCCACGTGAATATATTTCATTGCCTGAATTATTGCACCGCTCTCTAAACATTTCTATCGAAAACGCTTGTTTGTAGAATTGTTTGTCGCTGAATTCCTCGTCGAATTCTTGCTTCCCGCCGTCCCTGGACTCCATAATGTCGAAGACAAACACGTGCCCGAGCAACAGGACGGCGTTCGAGCGTATAGCTGTAAAAAAATACTTATCGTCGTTACAACAGAACTCAACGAGCTCGCATTATTACCAGCATCATCACGGACTCGGGCAAAATCGCAGCAATTTTCTCAATTCTCTCTTGAGTCATGAGAAAAATTGCTGTACCGGTCTTGGAAACGCCGCGCGTAGATTGGCCCAACCAGTGTCGCTTGATCGGGTAGCGAGATCCCACCGAAATGCCGCTGGTGCGTATCGACATATAGTATATATATATATAAATATATATATATATATATATATCTCTCTGTATAAGAGATTGTCGCAGTTATCTCATTGTCTCTTATTATGGTTATTTATATATTACTATATATTACAATAAATTATCTAAATAATTTATACTAGAGTGGTATAAATTTGCATTTGTGTTCCACTAACAAGATGTTTTTTGAATTTAAAGGAAATTTTTCTTTGATAAAATCGCAATATCAATCTTTGAATTTTAAGCTAAGAACGATGAGCTTTCACGAACAAAGTTTTAAGACTATTAAATCTTCAAGAATTTCACTTTGTGCAAAATTTCAGACTTTAGTTTTTTTTTGTTAACATATTAATTAGATAAATGATAAATTAGTTTGAGGTATATTGATCTATTTATTTCAGCACATTGTTATCCAACGTGCACATGGAGCGGTTTTCTGCCTCAAAGTACCGAGGAGCCAGTCGCTTACTCTCCCAAGGTTTTTCTAGGAGGTGTACCGTGGGATGTCACAGAAGCTATCCTGATTTCAACATTTAAACAATTTGGGCCGGTTCGCGTAGAGTGGCCTGCAAAAGCACCGTCCGCTCAGCCGAAAGGATACGCTTATATTATATTTGAATCAGAGAAACAGGTATATATTAATTAACATTCATATATTGAGTATTGATTTGATAAGTATTTGTTATACAAAGTAAATTTTTCTCAAATAATACAAAGATTATATAAATTATTTTCAGGTCAGGGCAATGTTGTCTTGTTGCACCCACGATATTACTAATGGAAGAAGATGGTATTATAAAATTATATCCAAGCGTTCAAAACCGAAAGATGTACGTCAATTCATAACGTTGTACATATATCCGGAAAGATTATCCTCAAGACTAAAGTCTCTCAATTATGTTTTACTATTTCAGGTACAAGTGATTCCATGGATTCTCGAGAATAGCAACTACATCAAATCTTCATCGCAGAGACTCGATGCACACAAAACGGTATTTGTTGGCGCGCTACACGGAATGCTAACGGCCGCAGGATTGGCGAAAGTCATGGATGACCTTTTCCATGGAGTTATTTATGCAGGTAATTATTTTTTTCATATTTATTAAATATTTTACTTTTAATCTCTATCTTTCCCTCGCACATACGAACATTAAAAAAATATATGTATTATTTTAGGTATCGACACGGATAAGTATAAATATCCAATAGGGTCCGGCCGTGTTACATTCAGTACGAAGCAATCGTATTTTAAAGCGATCACAGCTTCATTTATAGAAATTAAGACTGACAAATTTACAAAAAAGGTACGTTGGGTAAAATTATGTATGATTAAAGTGATTAACTTAAGAGATAAAGCCTATATATGTATATATCTTTGTATTACAGGTACAAGTCGATCCGTACATCGAGGAATCGATATGCTCCGTATGCGTTGTGCAACAAGGGCATTATTTCTGCCGCGATGTGGTACGGAAACATTTTAATTTCTATGTAGTTTTATTTCACGCAGAATTCTAGAATTCCTCACAAGCGGCTTCACTTTTAGCATAACGTTATTTGTGATAGCCTTACCGTTTTTTTTTTTTCTACAACCCACTTCTTTACGCATATGTTAAATTCCATACGGATTTGTTTTTCAGGCATGCTTCCGATACTTTTGCCGCAGCTGCTGGCAATGGCAACACTCCGTGGAGTCTATGTCACATCACACACCTCTGACGCGGAACTCAAAGACGAATCAAGTGATAGGATTGAATCCGAATTTCGGAATGAACAACTGTCCCCGTATGTCAAATGCGACGATGATGTAAAGGAGGCGACGTGCGAAAAGATCTTGTACGCGCGGCGCTTATACGCGGCCGGTAAAATTGCTTTTTGTTCGCGCGGCCGTCGTCTTCCTTCTCCTTTTTGTTCCTTTTTGACTCTACCGGTTAAACCGACGTTGCGCCGCCCGATTTAGAACATCGGGTAACAGGGTGCAGACTTAGTTTTTATCGCGTAGCCGCGGACAGCTTAGGACTAGTCCGACGATACGGGGACACGCCGATTCATACCGCCGATTTGAGCTTGCGAACGCGCAACGATTGGTTCATTATCGTTACCGTGCGTGCGAAAGGACAATATGAATATTGAAAATCGTGTTTGTTCCAAAAGAAGTTCCTATTGCGAACGCAGTTTTTACTACGTTCGAGAAAAAACGATATACTTTTATTTAGTACGAGTTTCACTTGGAGAGACAGGTTCTCTTATAGATTTTTTTTTATTGCTAAATAATACTATCGTGCCAAAACAGTAGATGCTAGATTATACCCGGGATCGTGTATTACGCACAATGTACACACACGTGTATACACATTTTTTTTTTCGTTAGAGTCGTGAGAGTTGTATTGTGGGCTTTCACAGTGACAATAATTTTTTACGCGAAACGATAGGGCTCCGTCATGGCAATTTTGAGCTGGGCTCAATGAAACACGTAGAATTCTCAGGAAATCTATGATAGCATCGCCATCATAATGCGTTTATCGTGTTAAAAAATATTACGCTTAATTATGTATTGTTACGATAATGCTAGAAGAGATTATTCTGAAGTGGCGAGATAATAATTATGCGATAATTATTTGTCATTGCTACACTGCGCGTGTGATCCGAATAGTAATGTGATATAACGGGAGACTTACCGTGGATGTACCGTATAACTCGCCGGTCGTTCTTCCATTACGATACTTGTCAATAACGTTAAACATTGTTAATTTTACGTTAGATTACAATGTATCTCTACATTTGGTTGCGGTGTAACGCAAACGCGTGTTGCGTTATTGACTGCGATCGACTGGATTTTTGTATTATTAGCCGAGGCGAGCGGCTGTCACAGGTATTTCGCTCACATGGACTGTTTAACGGTTGACGAAATGGAGAAGTACATGGTCTACGATTCTGGCGCGGATTGTAGGAGAATTGAGTCGTTTTTATTTTTTTTCTTTTTTTTCTTACTATGTACAATTGTGTTGCACCTCTTCTTTGAATAAGGTTCATCCTTCATTCACGTTTTTCCCGTTTTGATACGATTTTGTTGAATTAAAAAACCAGATTTTTGCAGATACCCGATGCTTGTTTTTATTTTTTATTTGTCATTCCATTTTTGTATTCACCAATAACTCTCTTTCAGCTTTGTCGGTGATAAATGCTATTGAGACAGTATTGAAAATACGTTCTTAAAGTTGAATATATTATTTCCTTATCCATATCATCATTTACAAACTATAATTTTAACTGATTAAGCTAATAAAAATCGACTTAAAAAGGAATCAACCTAAGTAAATATGTCAATTTTATTTTAATCTTTTTATATTGATAACCAACCAACAAATGTTTATTGCAAAGCTGAAACAATCTTACAGCAACCTGCTTTTTACTCATGTTTCGCATTCTTGTGCATTAATTTGTTTATTTTTACGTTACAATGATATCTAGTCTTGAGTTTTATTATGCGCATATTCATTTTAGCGGTGAATGACGGTGAAACACTAGGTTGTTAAGAAAAAGTAATGTCGATAGAAGTAAAAGCGATATATTCAGCCTGCAAGTGCACAATATATGACAATGCATCGCTAAAAGAATTCAAAACTGTCTATTCGAATGATGATAATGAACTTACATTCGCAGTTAGAGACATGAAGTTAATATTCTCTGAAAAATATTTGTGGATGATTTCTATTATATATCCCGTTACATATAAATATATATCACTGTCTATACTTCACAAATGATAATGTGGTTGCTACATATATAAGCAATTATTGAAGAAAAGTGCTTTACAAAATACATTGATACAAATATTATATATACGTATATACTCAAAGCGCTTCAGATATATTTCAAAGACACCTTTAATCTACAAATTACTCTATACAACAGCAGTATTATCGATTCCACATTCGATATGCAATTTTATCGGAGAGAAATTTTAATTGTCTACACTACTACAGCATGCTGTTTGAAAAGATTTTCAATAAGTCGTGCCTTTTAACGTAACCCTCATAGATTTGTTTACATGGCAAATATAAATTATTTTTTAAGCTATGTATAATAACTTACAGTGTGCGCATATAATGTTAAGCTTTTAACGAGATTAGGCCAAGAGTTTCACTCCATTGATCGGATTGGAATATATATATAGTTTATTCAATTAAATACTTATTAAAAGGTATTCTTCTTGAATAAACTAAATAAAATCGAGAGAGAGAGAGAGCCGTTCAATATTGATGTAACTGAGCTTCGATTAGTAAACCATGGTGTGACGCTAAATCGCATCATGGACCAGTCCAAAGTATTTCAGTTTAAGTTCAAATGAGAAGTGCCTCTCCTATATATTTTAGCTTTTATTAATAATGTTCAAGAGTTAACAATACAATGGTTGCGTGTACACAACGTATAAAATAACAAGTTTTACGACACTGTACCATGCGTAAAGCAGATAATTCGAAAACAGTTAACAAAGCTTCATCTGAATATAATAAGATACTTAGATCCAATTTTTAAATCTCATTCGTGGTTCGTATTTAACCCTAAATGTTTTGGTCGTGATATTATCGTACATACGATATTTACGAAAAAGTTGAATTTAAATTAGTTTAAAACTAATTAATCATTGTTTTAAGTGTTATAATTACAAAGTTTTACTTTTTCCTGTGATGCAATTTGTCACTCTGGCAGCTGTGCACTCTTACAGCGTTATTTAATAAAGCCTTACGATAAGGCTTTTTAAAAAAAAGTTTAACAATGGCCTTTATTTATACAAACGGTTTTTAACAAAAATAGAATAATTTATTATTAGATAAGTACGGTAATAATAATGAAATTCCTTTTCCGTCCCATTGAACTTCTGTTATGTACACGTTACTGGAACTAATAAAACATCTTTTTACAGACATGCATGTATTAATGTACTCGTAAACAGGAAATTTCTTTTTATTTCGGGACGCGATATGAAAAAAATTAAAAGTGCGAACTGTCCAACTTGCGTTAGTGAACAATTATCATCTTGAGAGATCATCAAAACTATTAAAAAATACATATCTCGATATATTTTTCTTCTGTAACATTTTTTTATTTAATATTGCCAATGCATGTACAACGCAGTTATCCATAATATATACAATACATTATATACAATATTCATGAGCAATGATCGTAATTATTTTTTATAAATCGTAACAAAAAATAAAATAGCAAATTAATAGAAGATATATTCTATATTCTAGATTTAGGATCTGAATCTGGTAAAAGTTTAGATAAGCAATTACAAGGAATAAGCGCGCCAGTGGAAGCACATCTTAAAAAGTCGCTGCAAGAAGCCGCAGAGGCTTTCAGAAATTTGCAAGACAATTATTATGAAGATAATATATATATACACACACAATCACCCACACTTTAACGATAAGACCTTTCTCCGATAATCATTAGAAATATTTTTAACTTTTTATTTGCCGGCTAAGAGCTTGATAAAGCCCAATTAACGACGATATTGTACCAAGTGCTCCAACGTGCCACGTTTTTAAACGGCCTCCCCAAAGTACTCCCGGAGGTAAATAACTGATCGCATAAGAAATATCCAGCACAGTGCGCGTGCATGTCAATAGCGCATTTTGCCGTTGCTCGTTGAGGCCTTTCAACAAGGTTCTATATTCGAACAGAAAGAAACAAATGTGTTAAGCTTGTTCTTACTTGTTTTCACTTGTTCTTTCTTTTGAGATAGTAACATTAAAAATAATATTTAAAATTATCATGAAAACTGTAATAATAAGATACTTACCGCTTACTAGGATCACTTCTTTCCAATTCTATTTTGTATTTATGAAGCTTTCGTAATAGTCTCAGCGATCTGAAATAATAATTGAATATTTTACGTTTTTTTTTTTAAACAAGTTTACAATAGGATATTAATTATTTATGAGACGTTGTTTTGACACAAAATAATGCACTCCTCAACAGTTATAGAAATATTTAAAAGACCGTAAAACGCTATTTTCGCTTACTTCAGTAAGGACAGGTGTAGAGAAACTATCCAAAACCAAGTTGTAGCAAGATCCCATTTGTCATTATTGATCGACACTATATTATGCTGGCCAGCCCAAGCAATGGTCTCTATGGGAGAATAAATAACGTCTACTACATTTTGTATCACTTGGCTCCATCTAATCAACCAGTCAGGTTCCTATTATTAGATTACATATGAAATTTAAATGGCTCTAGAAAAATAAGGCAATACGTTATATAATATTCTTCGAGTAGAACTGGTCAGAAATTTCAGTAAAGTTCCATTTTAATTTTAAACTGCGACATAATTAATTCATGTTAAACTAATAGGAATACCTGCTTTCCCCATCCGTATGTCATCACGCAGTGAAGCGTCGGAAGGTCATCTAGCAAGCGCAACATCACTCTGCACTCGCTCATCTGGCTCCCAAAGGTCTTGAGCTTCTTCTCGGTATTCTTGGACGATGTACATACAGTAAGAAGCTTTGCAGTATAAGAGAGAGTTCTCAGCATCTTGTCTCTGCCGGAATAGGTTTCCAAATAATCGCTCGTAAGCGGTAGAGCCATTTCTGTTCCTTATTTATTGGCAAATGAAAGAATCGAGGTACCAATAACAATTTGCAGCGTTGGCTGTCAGTTACTCAGTTCACTGCAACAAAAATTATAAGACATATGCCATAATTAGTTTAGCTGGTTCAGCATATGTTTATGCTAGAATAAAATTAAATACTCCCTCTATTGGAGCAAATATCAGAAAAAAATTAGAAGATATTGAAACTCTTAGTTCTGTTCGATATAAAAGCATTTAAGTAAAGGATTGTAATAAACCACTTTTAAAGGCAATATTTTCAGACAAAATCGATTAAGATGACAACTGTTACAATAGATAACTTCGTAACAGGTATCGCAAGATTACAGGTGTGTAACGAAGAATTACTTTCATTCTTGTATGACGTGTAAGAGCACCACGCACGTGATTTTCTTGTGTTTTATTTGACAAAATAAGACTAAAGATAAAGACTGAATAAGAGACTGGTCTATTTCTAGACAAACAATTCATGTACATACGTACCTGGGAAGGAGTCTTCTCCTTTTCTACTATCTGATTCCCGACAAAATGTGCGCAGTCACGCTCAGACGTAATCGGACTGTTAAAATACTTTTTTATTACGGCATATGTTACAGAGCATGCAGTTCGACCAGTTTATCTCGGCGGTCTCAGCCTGTCAAACGAGGGAAAGTCTTGGTGGTTTGCACAGAATCAACGTCATCGCCATCGGTCAGTCCGCCTTTGAGTTCGTCGTGAACCGGTTGTCCCGCACACAAACGCATCGGTTAACGCCGAGTCGAAGATAATTTTCATCTATATATCTAAGTAGTACTAGGGAAGACTGAAAGCAGTCGAGTCATGCCAGTGATCTACGATCTACTGAATAACTGAATACTGAAACTGAATACTGATTTCTGAAACAAATTATGCTGATTCACAGCGCCATCATATCTATTTCATCGTGGACGTGAATGTGGACGTAGAAAGTAGAAACTACATAGCGACTTTTCGAGATGGTAAAATGCTATTTGGTTTATCTTTTAATATTTCTCTCTGATGATATGTATTTGAGAACTCAAATTTTTGCACCCGTGGACTTAAAATTCTTTAGAAATTCTTTTACAAGAAGTGCCATTTTTAGTTTATTATATTTTTTAAATATTATTTTTTATTTATTTTATATTATGGGAGTTTAAATTTTAGCGGTTTTGCAAAGTACCGACGATCGACGTCGGTAATTACAAACGATGTCGATAATTACAGATAAGGTAATCAGCTACCTTACCGACACTATTATTTTGAGAACAAAAATTTAAATTATCAAAAATCGATACATATACACAAAAAAGATATAAAGATAAAATATATTTTGTTTATAAAAGTATTGAACTTATTAATTAAAAAAAATCGCAATCTGTTAGAAGCTCCTTGCGCGGCTCAGACTAAAAGTATTGTACGTTTTCATTATTTATAAAGATTCATATAGTTTATAGTTGACGTATATATACTCTTTTGCTCCGTAAAGAAAATCATTATTGGGCTTTCAACATAAAAACAAAGTATATTATTTTTACAATTTGAACTATTTTTATCAAGATTTTTATAAAATATAGCATAATATATTCTTTATTGTATGATAAAAGATAAAATATTGTTTGCAGTACTTTAAACTCATTTATTTATATTAGTCCCGCTTTATACACCGGAAATAAGTTGGCGCTGCAAGTTCATATTTTTTAATGAACTATAGCTCAAACGATTGCTCCCTAATTGCTCCCTCAGAATCGACAATTGCTCCTTTTTTTAAATTATTATTTTTGGAGATATTTAATAAAAACGAAAAATTTCTAATTTTTATTGAAAAACATATTTATAATAACTCTATGCAACTTTATACGGCATAGAACGATTTAGCCCAGTCAATAGAGCCCGAAAAAACCGCTGAAATGAAATTAATTCCGGGAAGCGATTTTTTTTCTTTGACTGTTTTGGAGGGTCATGGGTAGTCTAAAACCGGATTTTCGGGATTCTAACCCTGGAACGTTAGCCGCCATTTTGATTAGAAGAGTGATTTTGTAAATATCTTGCTTATTTTCAACTTTAGAGTGAAAGTGGTAATAACCAAACTTGTAGAAAATTTAATACTCTACAATTTTGGTCCTTATCATTTTTTACCTAGGATCGATATTTTGGGTCTTAGACTCGAAAGTGGGGGG